>NC_073711.1:11518602-11822322 GCF_023634085.1 Falco cherrug
AATGTAACTTTTGTGTTGAATATGATTTTACAGTTGCGGGCAAATAGGAATGATTCATCTCTGGAGCTTCTCCAGGGAAGAATTTTGGTCCAGCAGGACATACAGTGACATTCTATAATACCCTGAAAACTAGAAATGCACCTTTAAGGATCTGTATGCATAGGTCAGCTTTTTAATGAGTATTGGTTGGGAAGGCAAGAGAATGAAATACTATTCAATTAAGTATGTTGCATATTTTTTGATACGCTATAATATAAGGTCAAATGTTTATAGATTTTTTTGATACTGAATTATGCCATCTATAGCGTTTTAACTCTACAGACAGAAGAAAGATAAATGGTTAGATTATTGCTTCTCTTCAGTTATTGTAACAGAAGCAGATAAAGAAAATAAATGGTTTTAGAGAGCCCCTAAGGGCATGTTAGCGTGGGTTAACACTGGTAAGCAGCTAAACCCCACAGTGGAACGATGAAGCAAATCAGAAGTGCAAAAGTGAGCAAACTCGTGGGTTGAGATGAAGGCAGTTTAATAGGTAAAGCAAGAGCTGTGTGTGCAAGCAAGGCAAATAGCCAAGAGAAAAGTGTGCAATTCGAGGTGTTTATTGTGTCAGATTTACTGTGCAAGCACAGATGATCTTTTAGAATACAAGACATATTTCCTAGCTTTCTGAGACAGGAGGACCAAGAATAAACACCAGGACATCATCTGTTGTATATAGACAACAGTATTGCTCCTGTTGTATATAGAAGCTTTGGACCCTCAGCTTAGTTTATTAATGGTAGCCTTCCCTAGAATGGCAGGTAGAGCTGATGGAAGGCAGTATGTGGTAGTCAGCTAATAATGCAAATGCAAGTAATTCCAATATTTAATTGTATCCATTTAGGTATGTTCTCTCTATTTGAATGCCTTTATTTCAGTTTTGCTAGCTTCAAGTCCCAGATGTTAGATTCCCCTACGCTTTTAGCAAATAGATTAAAAATCATCTGTTTGTGAAAATATTAATCATTTAATATGATGGATTCATTAAACATTTACTAAAAAGCTGCCTATACCAAACCAACTCATGTTTCACTTCGTTCTTTGAAGCATTTCATTTCTTCTAAAGCCCTCCAATCTTACAGTTAAATAACTATTGATGAAGACTAATCTTTTATACCGCACACAAAGCTCATTCTTCAGATTTCACAGGTCCAAATGATCACCAGGGCTACCCCACTCCACATCTTCAAATATTTTCTAATTGTCTTTTTCATTCCCTAAAAGTGTCCAAAGGACACCTTCTTAATATAATCTCAGGGTAGGTCCATCAATTTTGTGCTTACATAAGTTGGTTCATTTCCCATTCCTCTGCACATTGCCAAAACCATTTTAAAATGCATCATCCTGTTCACTTAAATTTCCACTGCATTTGTTTCCTTTATCTCTTCCTGAAATAAAAATCCATCACATCTTTAACCTCTTCCTTAACAGCCTTACAAATTCACAATACATCATACCAGTGAGTGATACATACTTAAGCAACTGTGATCAGGGATATTCTTTAATGTATTCATGCTATTGATTGGTTGCACTTCATTCAGCAATATTTGAATTTGAACCTGTAAATGCTGTCTAAAAGAATCCTTTTCTCTCTTACATTTTCTTATAAAGGAATTGCACAGCACAGTACACAACGTTGGACTGGTACACTGAATTAAGCTGATAGTGATCAGGAAAAGTCCATCAACATGTTTATGTAGCAAAACATCAAGATTCTCTTACGTTTATGATCCAACTGTCAAGTGAATTCAGTCTGGATGTGTCTCTGAATGCTCAAGGCACACTTAATGTCAAAATCCAATATGAGTATGCAGAGAAAACATTTTCACAATAATGCAAATATAAAAATATTCTGACATTTATTCTGGGTTTTGAGAGTTTATGACAAAAATCATCAACCCAAAGATTAAGGATTAAACGGCTCAGAGCTGCTATGGAATAAATAGTAGCATTTTGCCAGTGCTGTCCTCAGCAAAGAGTGAGCACAGTGCTGACGTCAAGGAGCAAAAAAGCTGACCCTTTCGCTCTGACTTTTTCTGGTATCTACATAAGCTACAGACTGTCTGGTTTGTGGATACCTTTGTACCTTCCCATAATTAAAAAAGACCCCAGTGTCACATACTGGTCATATTTTAGTAGTTACAAAAGAAGGGTTATACTCCTAGCCTGCTGCAGATTTTGGAAAGGTGTAGTGACAGTGCGGTCTTTCTTAAGCCATCTGTGTCTCTAATCTATTTTTTCCTTCTGAAGTCATCAGTATTCTCATCTAGAGTCACAGTGGGTTTTGTTTGCTCTTCAAATAGAATCAGATACACATTACTCAAGATGTAATTATATTGCTCTGTAAGTGACGTAAAAATAGGTAGTTTGTTTGGAATGATAAAGTAAATTTATCAAAACCTTTTTTGCCACCCAAACAGAAGTTATCCTAAGAGGATTTCTTAGGTTCATATTGGTTTGCTTTCCCATTTAATGCTGTTTTGCAATGAAATGCTGATACAGCTTCAGTAGTATTCAGTGCTGAACATTTGTGAGGAAATTATTAAATGTGGTTTTTTTCAGTTTGAGTAAAACTTTATCTGAAACATTACTGTTGTACAGCTTTCCAGAAACACGTATTTGTCAATATTTTCAGTGTTCTTCCTTGATACTGTGATGGTCTAAATTATTTAGAAGGCTGTCAAAGTCCTGGTTTGCACAATTTCCATAAACATAGAACGTATTTGTAGTCTTTCAGTATTTTGGTACAAAGACTAATGTAATAGTAAAAAAATTTTCTGAATGTTATCTTTACTTATAGCAAATAAAATCTGATTAAATTTTGTTGGTTTTTATTTTAGTTATACAGGAACAGGAACATTTTTATAGGAGGCAAACATGAGAAATTTGATTTGGCCTTCATATTATTCAGCACAAAATGTTATGAATTGGTATTAAACTGCATTTTAGTAAAATTACGCACATCATTTACAAAACAAAAAGATCCTTCCTGTTATCCAAGAAATCTATAGGCTTACACCTGTGCTTACGAATGCAGTATCAAGATGTGAAAGAGAAAATGTGAAAGAATTACAAGCACATTTTAAAAGTATTGATAAGACAATAATGTCTCAGTAGCACATGTGAGTAGGCAGTGGGACTATGGATTGAATAAACCACAGCAGAATTGGTTCACAAATGTTTCATATGTCCTTCCAATGTTAACAGATCTAAGAAACCCAGTCACTTTCATTCAGTATCACCTGTTGCTTCACTCAATATTGACCCTGCCAAACCTCTGAGGTCTGTTCCATGGCATTAAGAAAAGCAATCTTTACATTTCTAATCAGCTCAAAATGTTACCTCCTTCTTGTCTGCAGTGTGGCATGAGACTTCTCAGTACATGCCAGTTCTCAGAACACTGCTACTCCACAAATAAATAATAAAGGTAAAAGTGGAACGGGCAAAATATTTTAGAAGCAAACTGGATCCCATGAAGAACTTGAGTTCAAGTTTGCCATTAGCAGACCTCTGCTATCCTAAATCCATCCTGTACTCTAGCTGTTAGATTCATTATTGATGATTTAGATGACAGAATAGAAAGCACTTTTAATTTGAAGATGATAACAAGCTGGGAGGGATGACAAGCACTTTAGAGGACAGGAATGAAACTTGAAGTGATGAAATCAGCAAAATAATAAGTAGTTCAGTGGCATTAAATACAAAGTGACACACAGCTACAGGACAGAGAATGATGGAATAATAGAAATGGTTCTGCAAAAGTTGATCTGAGAATGAATGGACCAAAAATGAAACACACATCCACAGGGCCATAATGTACCTGGGGCTATGTGCGGGCATGCTGTACCTAAGATACCTCAAGTCTGTATAACATTGGTGTGGCTCAGCTGGAGTACGACATCAGATTTGGGCACAATGTTATAGCTGGATCAACTGAAGAAAGTCCAGAAAAGAGGAAGAAACACTGAGACTTTTCCAAGAAAACCTGTGAAGAAAGCTGGAAAGTACTGGATTTATTTAGCTGAGAGAAAACCAAAGGTATAAACAAGTATGGACTTCAGATCATAGCTGATGTCATCAAAAGGTTGGCAAAGAGAGGAAAGCACTAATGTATTCTCCAGGACAATAAGTAATGGGTTTAGGTTGCCACAAGGGAGATTTAACCTACACATTAAGAACATGCTGTATGGCAAGAGAGTTAAGTGCTAAAACACAACTGTCAAGAGAAGCTGGGGATTCTGCATCACTGGGCTATTTTAAAAACAGGTTAGACAAATGGTTGTCAAAGATTATTTAGATAAAGCTGAATCTGTCTGGGATTAGTAAAGAAAATCAGTGACCTCCTGAGGTCACATCATTCCTATTCTTACAGTTCTGTGTCCTCCTCCAGATTTTTTTAACAACTCTAAAACACAGACTACATTGCATGTATTGAGCTGAACTCTGAGCCAAATTACACTGATTTTAACACAGCTTGATTGAACATTATCACCAAACACAACTAAGTCAATAATACAGACAAATCCTTGAATATAATGTCTGGGGTTTATTCAGAGAGGAAAAAAGCTTTGATAAAGAGACAGTCACCCTTTTTTTTTTTTTTTTTTTAATGGACAAGTTCTATGGCGATTTTTGAAATTTAGTTCAGCAGCTTTAAATATAACAGATTTGTGGTCCTGTTTTGCTTTTCACTGCATTTAAGAGACAGTAAAAGACTGCTAAAAATAATGATTTTGCCTCATAAAAGTTAGGTGTTAAAATAATAAGCTAGAGGCCATAAAACCAAATGTCCCTTGGAGTTTTTATCCATCTGGACTAGATAGAAATATATAGCTACTGCAGTTATTTTGCAAACAATGTTAACAACATTATTCTTACGTTTTCACATTGGATCTACATATGAAACCACAACACATATCTCTTTTGTTCCAAAGATTCCCAGACCAGATTTACATCTAAAACTCACAGATGGCCTTGCACTGTAATGGACCAAACTAAATCACTGACTCAGGGAAATATTTAAGCAACAGCTAAATCCATTTTTATTCAGCAAAATGTTAATATGTGCTTAACTTTAGTAGTATTCCCATTTAAAACAAAATCTTTTTTGCTCCCATGGGCTTTCACATATGCTCAGTCATACCATTTGTTTAAATTCTTACCATAAATATGAGAGAGGCCTCTAAAAGAAACCAACCTGTACATACCCTCAAATGTAGGATTACTCTGGAGCTGGAATGCAAAGCCAGACGCAGGTGTCAAGGTCAGGCTCTGACATGAAGCACGCTGTTACCCGTTAACAGTTACAAAGTGCTGGCTTTTACTCTCAAGCGCAGTGGTTATGTCCATACCAAATGTGAATGGAAATGCATCGCGTGGCTTTTCAAGGAAAGAAACCCTGGCTGATTCTATCAGTATGAAAATAGCAATTCTAGATTATCATATCTTTTTTCTGTTGCTCAGCACGTAACATTCACAGTTTACTTTGAAATTACTTTGTCCTACTTTAACGTGGCTGATCTAATTCCTAAAGCCTTAGTCCAAAGTGGTAATTGACAGGTATCATATAACATTTACAGGAGAAAATTAAAAATCTATACAGCATCTGTGAGTGATGTAGTTTTCTCAATGAACAAGAAGTATTTTGAAATGAACTGCTATTATGGATAAAGAATAAATAAGTTAATTATGAAGAAAGAGCTATCAGTTCACTACTATCTTCTTAAACAACTATGTACTCTGCAATAGTCAGCAGAGATCTGGAATGCCAAGTATGTTCCCAGAGCATGGGAGGCTGGGAGCATTGTGTGCAGGTCTTCCAGGGTAGCTAGGGAACATGTAAAACACCTCCAGAGCTCCTGGGAGGAAAGTCACCAACTCCAGCTCTATGCCCACTAATACATATGATTATCTGGAATTAGGGTTAAGTCTCAGCACTAAAACAGGAACTAAACTTGTAGCAAATGTTAAAAAATTCAAATCCAAGTAACCTTTTTTTTTCTTTTAGCACTAGGCAGGTGGTACAGACTTTAATGCATTCCTTTTTGTTGTTGGTTTTCCTTTTTTTTTTTTTTTTTTCTGGCCATTATGAAGAGAGATATAATTGTGTTCGTGTTTGGGGGGGGGGGGGGGGGTGCTGACAAAAGAAAGGCACTCTTTTGATCAGAAATAAGCATGTGCTAGAAAACCTTACTGACTTATGGTCTGTTGGCACAGGACCAGTGTTAAGGAGCATAAATAGAAACACAAAGGCTTAAGTGATTTCTGGCTTGTAGAATACAGGAGATACCCATGCACTTGCCAGACTTTGGTGACCATTTGGAAAAATTCCTTAATGGTGGTATACAACATCAACCCTTGAATGTCACTTATAAAGATTTAATACAGTCTTGGCACCATATGTAGCCTGAAAGCAGACTGATCATTAATTACCTTATTGTCATCCTTTTTGGTTCAATATCCATTTCTCTCCCATCATTTTTTTTACTTTGCTGTTATTTTCAGCCACTCCCGTTCATTTGTCCACATCTCCCAACGTCACTCCCATACTTTCTTCTAGATAGCCCTCACAATGCACAAGTCTTCTTTACTTACTTGCAAGATCTGCTTATCATTTTTTACCCCATGTGAGTCCATCTTAAAGACTCACCTCTGCTCTTTACAGAAAGTCACACTGGCTTACATAGAAATAGTTTGTAGCTCTCAATGTTCTTTGGATTGTTCTGAAATTCAAAGCAAGTCTTTTCATTCTTGCTGAAGGTATAACAGGTGCCACAGTAAAATCACCACAGTAACTATCAAATGAAACAAAAGCCTCTAGGTGATAATACCAAATATTCAATGAAATAATCTTCTCAGTGACATCCCCAAAGTGGTAGTTTACTGAACAATACACATACTGTGGACTGAATTTTTCTCTCCAGTCCTCTTTTCCAGTGTAGAGAGACCAATGTGACATCAGGAATTTCCTTTAATTCATAAAAAGGTGCTGAAGAAGAGAGATGTCCAAAGCAACAATTAGTTTAAAACACAACTCTCTGCTTTGTAAGATCTTGGGTAATCTCTATAATCTTCTGTTTTAAATTTCTCAAAAGTACGATGGACATGAACAATGACAGATTTAAGGAAAATTATATGAATTTTATGCAAAAGAAAGATGGTATGGAAAGAGAGCAGTGTTACATAAAATATGGTGTGAATTAACCATGTAATATTAAATTGTTCTATACTATATAGTCCTGAATTAGAAAGCAAAGATTAGAACTAGGCAGCAATATTCTGATGTTTAGAATGTTCTCAAGACTTGACATTTGATTCACAGAGTAAGTCAGCCACCCAACTACCCTTTGGGCACCTGAAACCACCTCAACTGGAATATGTATTATCCCTGTTCAGCTATTGCTTAGTGCAGTAAATCTCTTGGTACTTGTGGCTCAGTTTGTAAAATCCCATAGGGACTACATTTCAGTGTTTGAGAAAGCCTGGATTTTCTTCACCCATAATGACACTGAAAAGCTCTCATTCTGTTTTACTTGTAAGCACCGATGGGACTCAAAAGAAAGCCATTTCCTCTTCCAGGGTTCTCTGCAGGGCCTAAGCCGCTGGACATGTTTCATGCCTCTTAACTACAGATGCAAACGATTAAGAGAGATGTATTTTCCCTGTAAGTCCATTGGTCCAGTAGCTTGACTACCTCTGTGCCTGGTTTGGGTGAGGGCAATGTTTTTCCTTCCCTCAAACTATCAAGATAGCACCCTACATGTTTACCCACTAAATTTCCTGGAATAGATATTTCTCAATCTCTCTCCTGTTGAAGTTGATATTTCAGCATAAAATAGAATATTTTGGGCAACAGGAATTAGCCTTTTAGCCTACCAAACCAGCAGGCCAAATAATTATTCTTACTCTTTCTTACCCAATGAATATTTATGAATTGTAGTCAAAGCAGAACAGCAGGTTTTACAGCAAAGGCTGAAGTAAGTCCATCCTTTAAAATCCCATAATGATGTATTCAGACATTCTCCTTAAAATTGAGAATCCTGGACTTAAACTATTGCTCTTTGTCAGCTGGACAATATCCATCTAATCAACATTTTCCATATCTCAGATGAATAATTCATCCCCTAAACTCTTGGACACAAGTGGAGAAAATCAACTCCAAATGGATTTTTCTTTTCTTCTCAACATGACTGGAGATTTAATGGAAATAGAGCAAGAGTTACTTCACTCAGTGTTAATGTAGCATTTCCAGAGGTTGCACAGCCCAGAAGAGTCCTCTGTGAGCACAGCTGTGTTGTGTGCTGCCCTCCCTAGATGAGCAGAGGATCACATCTGCCACATTCTCAATGTGCTTTAATGTGCCTACAAAATTTGCTTTAAAAGACAGGGTAAGTCTCTCCTGGTACATATACTAAAGGCAACTAATGATGTCAATCTTCCTAAGGTTCCTCTGCTTCAGTGATCACTAATGAAGAAATATAACAGGAAGAAATTTTTAATATACTTCAGTGTATGGAGGAGCATGTGGTAGTGTGAATGGATATTTCTCCCTGAAAAGACTAGAAGCTGTATGTGGGTTTTAGTGGTTGTCTATACAAAGTTTTAAGATAATGGTGTCTTAGACTGTCAGTCTTTTAATCTGTCATTGAAGAAGGTTATAAATAGGTTGTAAAAAAGCACGTTAATTTAAAATAAAATATAATCTTATCTTAGGTAAATTGTAGCTGAATTTAAATTTGAGTGCATTTTCATACAATTTTTATTCTTCTGGATCTGATTAGGATCAGAATCAGAAATTACAAAATATCTGAGCAAAACATAACTGAATATTTCTAAAGCCAACGGTAAGAGAAGATACTTCTGTTCCTTAGCATCTTGTTTCGCTGTGCAGATAATAAATCTACAATTAGGTCAAAGCAATTCAGATAAATATGATTGTGTTTAGTGATTACTAATTTAAACCATAGAGTAGAGCCTCAGTCAATTAACAAATCAGTGATTAATCTGAGAATATCACACACTGTGTTTTCAAGGTTTTTCAAATTATTTGCTGCTGATTCTATTTGTTGTAAAATCTATCACCATCCTGTTTATGTATCATTCATAAGCTGTTCCTAAAGTTTCACAAATGCATTTACTATCAGTAAGTGTTTGCCAGATAATCCGGGCATATAATTTCCCTTATGCTCTCTCCTTTTCATTGACCATGTGCAATAGGACTAGTAATTTTTCATTATATCTGACATATTTGGTCAGCTAAATCACACAGAGTTATTTCTTCTACTTGACAGTGTGGCTGAGGCTTGGGGGGGGGGGGGGGGGAAGATAAAAGAAATAAGAGAAAAATAGGAGAATTTCAAATGAGAAAAGCCTCTAGGATCATAGAATCTGCCATCCTGTAATAAACTATCTTGCATATAGTCCAACACTTTGCATCTCACAGTTGTTAGTACCAGATCCTTCAAAAGAAGGCAGAAGAAATCTGTAAAAGCAGAGGGAAAATAATCAGACAACTCAGTTCTGCGTCTGAACTGTCAGATAGATATTAGTTAACATCTTCAAGAAGTCAAAATGCTTTCTAATGCTGTCATCATTATTAATTCTGTCTGTGGATATTCCTGATACTTTTATACATGTCATTAGGGGGGGTTTTTTGGGTTTTTGTTTTGTTTTTTGGGTTTTTTTTTTTCAGTTTCAGTATTTTTGGTTTCAAAATAGTAATAACAAAAACAGGGGGTTTTGGCACAAATGCTTAGTCAAACAGCCATTTACAAAACTTTCACAATCAATACATTCAGCAAGATAGAAAAGTTGTCAAAATGACTACACGTATGTCTAAAAGTACTAGAAAATAGACTTGGCATTTCTATTAATGAAACAGAAATTTTGGACTCTTAACTAGCAACAAAACCATTAATTAAAAAATACTCTGGGATAACAGAATCCCTCAGAAACAGAGGAGGTATTTTCTCTGGTTTTGTTTCTTTCCCTTTTTTAAGGAGACATAAAAATGTTTTACGTTTCTTATGAACAGGTTTGAGTTTAGAGAGTTTAGAGTGGATTGTTTCTGGGACAATGACCAGAGACGAGGTTTGATTACATGTGGTTTATCCTTCAGCATGCGATATTTTACCATGGAAATCATGAAGCAGTCTTGGGCTCAGATTCCAAATAATTTGAGTAAAAGTATTTCCACTAGGATGTACTGTGATTCTTATTCCCTCTTAAGTTTAAGCATGAAAAACAAGATTAGGCATTTAGTCAAAGCACAGTTATTTAGGCTAGTTTGGGACAATGCAGAGAGATGCGCTGATTTTAAAGTCCACCTAAAAACAACGGTTTAAAACTGGGGTGAATTACTACTGTCTTACACACCTGTCTTAGATACTTTAGACAATCTACTTGCATCTTTTTCTGTGCTTGTGAGACAAATTCTGTGAACTGCTCAAGTACCCTCAGCTTGCCATACAGACTATAGAAGTTAGGAGCACACAACTCTACCCATGAGCAGCTTAGTCCCTCTTAGATTAAAGCTTTAAGAAACAGAATCCTCTTTTAATAATAATCTGGCAACAGCTTATTGAAAGGTGGAAACATTGGGAGATAGGTGTTGCTATGTTTCTGTTAGTATCACTGATCAAAGATTTATAAAAGTCAGCATTAAGTTCTTTTGAAATCTCATTCCCAGGAAGCACAGTTCAGAACAATGGCACTCCATCTTATCTGCAGGTTTTACAATAAGACCCTTATTAGATTGCAATTGATTCACAGCAATCTATTCATTTTTAGTCAAATTAAAACAACCTTTATTGTAATGCCACAGTTCATGCTGATACAATTAATGCGGTGCATGAGCATTTCTATTATGAAAATCCTTTCTTCCCTGCCTTGGTTTATAGCCAAGCAGAAGGAACTCAAATGGCACTGAAACTTGTCATACAAAGCCTCAGCCCAGGTGAGGCTGTTGTTCTTTGAAATTAAAAAAAGTATAAAAAGAATTTGACTGTTTTCCTCATGCGGGAATATAATGAGGTGAGAAAAGCTGGAAATGTGCCACTGGAACTGACCACTTGCCCTATCAGATTAGCATTCTTTAATTGAAAATGACAAAGTAATAAATGTGAGGTAATTTGTTTTGTCTTCACTGTCTTCATTATACCTGATACTAGGATATGAACTGAAGACATGACCTGATATAGTTCCCGTTCCTTTAATGCATCCTAATTTCAAGGAGTGTACACGGAAAATAGTCACAGGGAAATGCAGGAACTGCAGCCATATCCTGATGTTGCACAGACTGTAAGCTCTCACAACACAGCTGGGAACAATCTGCCCCAGAGGGAGCATCAATGGACAAGCAAGAAAAGAAGCTGTGTGTGATATAAAGTCAGGTTAACACCAATAAGCTGGGAAAGAGTCATGAAACTGCAGGAGTCCAGATAAAGGATAGTCTAAAGCATATCTTTTATTCTCCACATCTGGTATTTATCCTGGATTCATGCTTTGGGCTATATTTTTAACTCATTGTTAATGGAAGTTGCACAAAGCTCAGTGCTTTGCAGGGGGAATGCACTTCTATATCTTCTTTGTGGGCTTAGCAATGCACGCACTATGCTATGTAGTATTGATTTACAAATACAAGAGATACAGTGACACCAACATCAAGGTTAAGGTAGCCGTTTCTCCATTTGCCTCTAGTTTTAAAGCAAGTTGCTAGTCTTTCCTTGAGAATTGCACTCATGGCTCCTTGAACACTGAAAACTGTTGTAAGGCAACATTGCTGCTGAAAGCCCTCCATTAAACAACAAAACCATACTTTCACTTCAGCCAGAAGGAATATTCCTGTAGCTGCTCAGGGAACTGATCCTTTTATAGCTCACCTAGCAAAATAAATAAACATTAGTTCCCAGACTTCAGGGTTTTTGCATTACTACATGGATGGCACTTGTGTAAACAAAAGGTAGGCATCAGAATGAGCAAGTAAGGATAGGATTTCCTCCTCTGGCAGCACTGAAAAACTTGGCTAACTTAAAATACTTTCTTATGTTAAAGACAGTTTACAAAACCTGCTTCCTACACAGCTTCAACTTACCTTTGCCAATAGAATGCAGCAGTGCAAAATCAAAGGCGCCCTGGACTCCAGCAGCCACCTTTACTTGTCACATGCTTACTCCAGCTAGTAGTTGTAACCACTCTTTGTCCTGCAGAACTGACACAAGAAAGACTGATTTAATGAAAAGTTAATTAGTTAATTGATTAATTAAATAATTAACTAAAAATGCTTTTGACTGGAATGTGGACAGCAATGTAATAAAAGAGAAAAAAAAATGCAAAATTCAACCTACTCATTTATACTAAGGACTTTTGTTTCAACACATGCAGTTCGATTCCCTACGCCCTACATCCCTAATCACTAATTCTTACCTCTATTCCGTCATTCATTTATCTTAAATAGAAGAGTTTGAGGAATGAGGGAAATTAAAAACAAAATAGTGGATCATTACTAGCTCAGGTCAGCTTCCTGATGATTCAGCATCAGGCTCCATATGTTGTGCTTGGCACTACTGAGGGGTCACTGGAAAAATGCTGAAGCCAAAGGAGGTTCTTAATTAGAGCTGCAACCAAGAAAACATGTATGGGGACATCATTCCCCAAGGTATCACCTTTCTGGGAACTTTTCTGTACACATCTTTGCTGTCCTAAGTCTATTCAGACCAATTACTTGGATTTTGCTTAATACTCAAAGACTTATTCTTTGGAAAATCATCTTCTGAAATACTAGAATTCCCATTAGAAACATAAAAAAATTCTGATATAATTGTATAAAAATAGTTTGTTTCAGGGAAATGGAAATAATAGTTTTAACACAAAATTATACTAACATCATATTAAGATACAGGACAGTCTCAGTAATCTCCTGGAGCTGTTCTGCTATTCTGCTGTCCTTTCCTGAGTACAAAAGCCAAAAGTGTAATTTAAACAAAGCAGACTAATTTAAACATTAAACATTAGAACAGTTTGAGTAGCAAACTTCAATGTCATGGGGTATGTACAAAGGAACAGTAATCGATTTAGGTGGGAATAGTGTCCATGACCAAAGGGAAAGTGGGTAACTTGGTGTATTCCTCAGCAGCAACTGAAAAACAATCTTGCAACAAGTGTTATATATATGTGTATGTGTGTGTGTGTGTGTGTATAAATATTTATATTTTTTTAGAATTCTCAGTGGGCTTACCTTTCACAAAAAAGTTAAACTGCATTTTCCAAATTGCCAGACATCATCTGTGCAAGTACGGCTTTTTCTACAAAAAAGGTTGTCTGTAGAACATGGAGATGGCTTGGGATTCAATCCAAAAAATAATTAATGATGATGGAAAGCTTGCTATCCTTTCTAACAGGAGCTGGACTGATCTCTTAGAACTAGATCTTTTCACAGTGGTAGGTCTTTTATCAGGTCTATTGACTTTTATTCAAACCTCTATCCTGATTACAAAAAGAAATAAATAATTGTAATCAAGTAGTCAGGAAGCTCTCTTCAAGTTTTGGATCAGTTCCACATTTCTTGCAATTTAACACCTAGCATGCGGAGTACCCAAACATGAGTTCCATTGAGATGCAGTGAATTAAATTATGGTGAAACTTTACACAGCAACTTCAACCACATAGATTTGTAGAAATACACAAACCTGTACATGCTGTTCAGTCTTGAAAGGAACAAAAGCAACATGAAGAGCCTTTAGTGTTGTCATATAACCTTGAATGAATTTGGCTTTATGACTATCTCATATTTGTTTTTCAGTACTAACATCTCAGCCAAACTATTTGAACCTGATGTTCTGGTTTTTTGCCATCATCTTATTTCTCATAAATGTGGAACAATTATGGGTAAAGTGAATCCTTTCATCAGCTTCTATACAGACTTAAGTAGTTACCAGAGAGAGAACACTATTCCATTTCCATTATCAAATTAATATCTAGTGGGTTTTTCCAATATACAGTTCATTCAAACTTCTAGTCAATGTTTTATGGACATAATCCTGATTGCTACCAGTATCTTGAACGTGCCCCTTGTGGTCGCAGAACCCGTAAGAGTTGTCCATAGAAACTGACAGTTAGAAATGTTAGAAGATTTCCGATTACTTTTAGGAATGAGTACTAAGTATGCAATGTGGACTTTTGGGGGCAACTCATTTCAACTGATCTTTGTTTAACCTTGTTGTGATGATTCTAGAGAATTACATGTATCCAAGGGCAGGCTTTCACTCATCAGTCTCTCCCCTTATTAAGATTTAAATGTAGGTACATATTAGCAGATAAATGACTGATGAGAACACATGTTGCCATATGCTAAACGAGAATATAGTTGTCACTAATTCCAGCACAAGTGTTACACTCTGACACCAGCATTGACATTCTGCTACATGGCAGCAGATGTTCGGAGCCTTAGAGGTTGGCTTCCCAGTGAGGGAGAAAGCAATGACATAGAAGCTGACTAAACTCTTAACTGTTACTAAATTTACAGATATACAGAGATTCTGAACTTAGTCATAGAACATGAAGGGCAAACACAGCTCTAAAAAAGATTGAAAATTCCTCTTGACACCTGCACTAATAGCATTTTATAATTTGTTTTGCAGATAGAAAATAAGCTCCTAATACTAATTCAGAAAAGTTGACAAACTTAAAAAAAAACATAAAAAACCCTGACCCAAACTTATCAATAACTATTGAGGTTTTCTACAAAAAAAAAAAAAGGTGCCTGGTACTAATTCAGGGTAGTTCTTTGGAACAAAACCAGCATGAAACAAATGGTGAAGCTGGAAACCAGTCAGAGAAAAATTAAGAAAAAAACAGTGATAAGTTTCCTTCTGATGTGAAAGGCAGATGTGTACTCCCAGTTTATCATATTCAGGGCTTATTTCATCATCTTGCTGTCTTCACACATAATAGCTAAACTCACTGGTTTACTTTTGTTTCAGACAACTTAAATAAGCTAATTAAGAGTAAACTTAATGCCTGAAGTTAAAACACAAAGACCACATTTGAGCAAGAATATCTTAGTTTATGGATACATATTTCAATCAGTCAATATCAAGTATATGTTTACATATGCGATTGGAGATATATAATTGGAAGTATGGGCTTTAACAGTTTCCAGGTCTGAGCATCTAACCTGATTTCCAGAAGAAGAATGTGGATTTGTGCCCCCATTCAAGAAGAATGACAGGTCTCAACATCTGAACATCAATCATGGACTATGCCAGACAGAGTAGATTAATAACTCTCAGTCTGAACAGACAAGTACACAGATTTTGGCACTTGTGCTTCACTTGTTCTCTCGTGTAAGCATTCTCTATTATTTTATTTATTTGTCATAAGAGCTCATAATGTTCAAACAAGTTAAATACACCTATAGAAGCACCTTGGGTCTACTGAGTTGTGTATCTGCCTTCTAATCTCTAGAAAGAAAACCTATTCACAGGGGTGTTTTAGAACTAATTACTGATTGTTTGTGGCATATTCTCTCTGGATGTCGTACTAAATGGCAAGATTTAATTTTTCAGCTAGCCACTGGTACTTTGGTTCATGTTTGCAATGTAATGAAGACCTAGTGCAACATACTATTTTATTCTGATCTCATCATAAACAGTAATAAGCTTTTCTTCTTGTGCTTTCCCCTTTTAGGGTGTTCACTTAGATTTTACTGTAAATAAAAAAGAACACATGATCCATTTTTACTGTCCGTGTGTCACAGAATAATCATTTTATCAGTCATTTGGCAATAATGGTCTTAAAGGCTAAAGTTCATTTGAAATGATGACTGACTGCTGAATCTCAAGCTAAAATGTCCATCTTGCTGCTTAGAACATAGTGAGCAAATTAATGCATGAACTTTTAAGTAGTTCATTGCAATAATTTTTTTGTCCAATATGATTGTAGTCAAATCTGGACAGTGAGCATAATGCTTTAGGTAGGTTTTTTGCTTTTGGACAGGATTCTAAATCCACTGCAAAACCTGGGACTGAGTTTCTAGGACTACAAGCAGAAAACAAAAGAATCCAAGTCCATGAAAAGCAGAGAGGGTGGGGAGCTTATATTTAGAGACTGGAAGGTTTTATGCTCTTTTAAATTATTAAGCTATTTTATGTGAACTATATAAGGACTCCACACAACTTATACAGTAAATGATTTTATATATTAAACCTAAGATTTCTTCCAGGAGAGCACCCCCCCCCAACTGTTTATAATTTATTTGTGTTGTATTTAAAGAATAGTTACTAAATATGAAGTTTGATTTTAAAAGTAATAATAAAAAGAATCTTAGCATATTACTCACTCTGGTTAATTTCTCATGTGCAATTTTAAATTATTTTGTGTAAAACCAGTATGCTGATACTCCATATAATTTTTATCAAATATTTTCATATAAATTGTATATGAAGTTCTTAATTGCATAACTAAGTTTCTTAATTTAGAGGTTTTTTTAAAGGTTTTGTTCTGAAAGCAATAACGATATTTTGATTATCATTTTACTCAAAGATAAAACCAACATGAAAATATTAAAGTTCCTCCTGGGACAGAAATTTTACTTTCTCAGCAGCTCTAGTTTTCATACATCTCTACATTTCATACATTTATATAAATAAGGCTTACAGTATATTTTAAATTTATTTTCTTTTTCCTCTTCAAATTCTTGTGGGTTTTTTTCTGGTAAACAAAAAATTTTAAAAAGCTTGTGTATCCCAAGTATAACATTAAAAGCCTGAAAACAAAATTGATCTAGAAAAATACTGAATAGTACCATTTAACAATACAGCAAAATGCAAGTCTCCTGAACTGAAGATAGAGGCAAGTAAGACCTGAATGCAGGAGCAGTTGTGCACAAGCTGTTTGTGCATTTTAATTTACTTCGAAGGCTAAAAGAAATGACAGAAGAATTTGCATCTCTTGTGCAACCTGTTTGTTCAGTATTTCTCTGTTTCTTCACAGAAATTACCTTAACCCATGCAGGGAGTCCCAGTAAGTGAAGCATTGTTCACTGGCACAGGAATGCAGCACAGGGTTGTACATGGCAGTGGGAAGGAATTCATAGCATGGTTTATTGGGAGTCCTCCGAGACAGCCTTTGTGAAAACTACAGCTGTAAGAATGAAGAGACAAACACAATCATTCACACTTCATTACTTTGCTAACATTTCTAAAAATAATGTAAAAGGTTCTGCCAGCCTGTACACCACCCCAAAGCCAACATGGTGGGGAAAGAGCCTTCTGCCAGACTCTGACCGATCTGTCTGGCTTGGAAACTGCCCCACCGTTCAGCTGCAAAACACTTCAGCAACCCTCACTTTAAAGAGATGCCTCTATCTCTGTATTAACTATTGTTATTATTTATCATTTCTTTGAGAACTGGATTGTGGATATTATATAGAACTTGTATACCAATCTTCTGTTGTTACACATCAGTGACATTCTTCTGCTTAATCCTAGTCTGGCTGTTGCCTTAGTGGTTAGATGTTGTGCTTTCATAGAAATAGTAAAGCACAAATCTAAGCTCATGTTGCTTTATCCTCAGTAGGAATTTTGCCATAGGACTCAAGCTATTTGGCAATACCAGAGCAAGCAAGTTCTGTAATATCCTCTTCTAAGTTGACAATCTGTGCTACAAAGACTGAAATCTGCTCTATTAATTATGATTTTCTGCAGCTTTGCATCTTGTAGGCCCATATACTCAAAGGTACTTCATTATCTCTGCAGCTAAGAAAGGTTCGGTATCCAGTACCCAGCTTCCCACTGACAAAAGATCTTCCAGTCATTACAGAGGCTTTCCCTGAGTAAAGGTTACCACAGACTTTAAGTTGTTGTTACTGACTGTCACAGTCACTCTTCGTTCTGTGATGGTGCGTGCTCTTACCACTCCACACACCTTCGTAATGCACTCAAATAATGCTCTGCAAAAATGCAGCTGGTGATGGTTGCACATCCCAGAGTTAAGGGCTTAGTTCTGCCCGTGGATCCCATCAATGTCAGTGTGGTTACAGGGAGTGTAATTCTGAGTTTCAAATCATGTAGTTATCTGCGGGTTCACTATGGTTATTTCAAAACCACAAGTTTTGAAATAGTAAGTTATAGTTGCTTCACTCTAACATAAAGATGCACTCTGACACTTGATTTGCTCTCTGGAGAGATCCCAAACTACAGCCAGATGGCATTGAGACTCCTGCTAGGTCTGAGTCATGCTGGCCAATTTATAAGGATTGGAGACGGTAGTATTACACATTTCACAGTCTCTGGGGTTAAAATTTTATATGAAAAATGTAACTGAATCAGCTAGTGACAGCATCTTTTTACTTTTTATTGCATTGTGGTTCTAATAGCATTAGAAGATATTGCACTCAATTACTCAAAAGTGAGAAAATTTCAATATGAACACTTTTGTACATAAATAGAAAGTGTTTGCAGTAACTAAGGCATTTTAATGTGCAGGAAATCTGAGTTGAGCACACTTCATACACTGCTGTGGAAGAAGTGTTGGTTTTTTTTCCTGCTGCTACTGAGTGATGAACATGATTATTTTACTGAGAATAGGGGAGGAAATGGAAACTAAGCAAACAACTGCAGTTCCAGAAACTCTACTTCATAAATTATTCCCATAAGGAAAATGTAGATTGGTAATTTTACAATGCTTGAGTTTCAAATCAAATTGAAATAAGTAAAAGTGTTTTCTGTCTGTTGCAGAGCCCTTGCAGGAGACTGTTTCCTGCCTTTCACGATGCAGTATTTTTTAATGAAATAGGTGTTTGAGTTTTTCACTAACATGATGCATTTTATCTAAAGATCTTACACTGCACAGCAATAGGAAATTTGCAATTGAGCATCATGATCCTTTTAGTCCCTTATCCTCACAGTGAGATTTGAAAAATAAAATTACCTTAAAAGCTTTTATATTTTACATTCTTTAAAATTTTCCTTTGCTCTAAAACGTACCCAGAGGCTCAAGTTCATTTTAAATCACAAATGCACACATAAAAGATGCTGCCTAAACTCAGCATGCCTTGGATCCTTTTCACTGAAGAGCACAATAAGAAAAGCTGACCAGAAGAGATGCAGTCGTGAATTTATGTCAGAAGATCTGCCTTTTTGCATGTAAATGTAGAAAACTCCTGTCTCCCTTATTTGTGAAAATTACCATAAACATCCAACCTTTTAATTTAAATCTGAATTGTTTGCTGCTTTCCATGACAATGCTACTACATATACTAGGAACATGCACCATGCTGTTAAGTCTTTTGAGACCATCACTTTACCATTTGATGAAAAAACACTGATCAATTTTTAAAGGCAGATGCACATTCACAGAAATAGACCTAAAAATGTGTACCTAAACCCAAAGTAAATCCTTCAGAGAATTCTTTTTGTTAATCATTCAGATATGAATGCTGCATACTCAAGCCTGTGGTTTAACCTTATTTAACCAACAAATTGCTTGTTTTGGCTTATACATACAGAATATTTTTCATTCCTAAATGTATGCAAAATGCCCAATTTATTCTCTATTTATTTGCCTGGTTTCTCCATATAAGAGTAAGCTGCAGCACAGCACTTACTTCACAAATGGGATTTCATCTTTTCCTCCTGTACCGGCAGAACTTCTACCATACATATAAACTGCATGCCAAAAATGTCTCTTTTGTAGAAGACCACTGGAGATAACACAGTGCTACTATACCAGTTTCAGATTTTCCTAGTTGGAACCTAGAAACAGGAAAATATCAACAGTAATACTAAATTCTTTACTACAGTAACAGTAGTAAGCTCTGCCTCTTAAAAAATTTCAGGCATTAGTCTTTCTGTAGTTTTAAATATTTACAGCACTGTGATTTGCTTCCTAGTATATTTTTAACATTGAAGGAAAAGCTCTTAGATCAAAAAAATATGAGTTGCTGATGATTAATCTTAAATGAAAAGATTTTTAAACTTCAAACGCTATAAATAAATTAGCAAATAAATTACCTGCTTATGAAATATTCCAGTGACAACCCCCAGTGTAATTCTCGTACAATTTTAAGAAAATAGAGATCTGATTTTCAGATTGCATAATGTTTTGTTAAGATTTCAAAAAATGTTTTCTTGTCAAAGTCACAGATTGAAATTTCGTCACTTGATATATTTACTTTGAAAACTTCTAGTATTTTCATTGTTCCAGGAGGAAAACTAATTGGAAACTTGGGAAGTCTGATGTTGTTCTTTCTGGTACTTCTACCAACATTGAGCCTCAGTAACTTTGTATATACTGAGAGTTTCAGAGTCCTGGCTTGAAGTCTGACTCAAAGACCTCTGAAAGATCTCCTAAGGGAAGAGTATTTATTGATTCAGTCAAAGGTTATCAAATGCTAAGAAATTAAATGTGCTTTTTGTGTACATCTCTCATAATAGTGAGACTTCTTTTGCATGCTTGTAAGAGAAAATACCATTTAAATGTAAAGCTATAATGAAGAACTAAAGTAATAATGAAAAGTTAAAATGAGTTAATGCTGTGCTGAATAAAGGCTCATGAGACATGCATCTCACTTTCATTACAGTTTACCACGACTATTAATTTTATTTAAGATTCAACTTGATTAATTCAATTCCCATTCTAATTCTAATTCTAAAATATTTATTTTTTATTTATGTTAAAAAATATGCAGAATACCCTCATGAACTGAGATCAAGTAAGGATCTTCCCTTTAAATATATGAAATTTAGTTAATTTTCCAGTTCTTTGCAATTACAGTGTAGTTAGAACAAAGATGATGGTGAAGCACAGCTGATAAATGTGACTGGTACTGTGACTGCTGCCCATACAGAGGCTTGAAGCCAAACGGACAAGGAATCAGCACTGATGCCAAGAATTCATGTTTGGCAGAGACGGAGATTTGACTCACGGATACATTCCTATGGGGAGAATAAATACTAAATCGGACGTCACAGCCGTCGCTGCTGTAGCAACGCCTGGTGGGTTGCCTCAGGAAATGTCAGTGGGGTAGATCCTTGCCTGAGATTCTGTGAGCTGGAAGAAGCCCAGGCTTTTCTTGGGGCTGGAAAGAAATGGAGGAGTAGTGGCTTAAAGGCATGTTTTGACTTCCCTTCCAGCATCAGAGAGGCCTTGTATAGGTGCTCCACATAACTGACCCAGAAGCCAGGGACAGCTACTTTCTCTACAGCTTTTGTGGACGGTATGGCAGGTTGATGAGATACAAGTTGAGGTGAGTTGGACCTCTATCATTACTAAACTATCATTGATTCAGAGAACATTTTTCAACAGAGAGGAAGAATGAAAGACAGAGAGGTATGCACAGAGATGTGAAATGCAGAACTGTTTACATCAGAGACAACTCTATCACAGATGATTATTCAGATTTACCCAGATGGACAGAGATAATCCCCCTGTACCATTTCTCTCCATCATACATGAAACATTTATTTACTTATTCTAATTAAACTTGTTTTAGAAACTCATTCCACTCTAGGCAGAGCAACGCAAAAAATAGCCATAATAGATTTTTTGAGGAAAGGCTTTTACTCTAAACCATTTCAAGATTGTTCATGTCAGACAGTATTCTTAGCACGAGAAGTGACCCAACAGCATAAGGAAATTAAGACACACAATATTGAGGAAGGTCTTCCTTTTCTGTAATGGTGACACTAGCTAGTTCTGACTATCTGAAGAAAGGAACACTGGAGTCACTTATTTTGGAGCAAGTTCTTTTGGAACACGTGTCCATGGTTCCAGTGAGACTAATGTCAGAATCTGGCTCATTTTGTTTAACCCTGTAGATACAAGTTTATTACATGCATGTAAATGACTTTGACTTGATGTGGAAATATCTCAATAACTCAAGTTGGTTATAATGAGATCTAGATTGTTAACTGGAATATACATTGTTCTTTTTCATAGACTGAGCACAGCAGAGTAAATTTTAATTGTGATGCTTAGGGATTTTCATTAGCAGTGAAACCCCTTGTGCGCTGAAATGGAGTATTCCCATGAGAGCGCAGAAGTGAGCAAGAGAGAATATGTAATGAACTGAGCTCAACAAAATGAAGGTCAGAGCCAACATTCATGCAGAAAAGAGGTCACCTTAGGAAACTGCATTATTAAATACAACCTGGAACATATACACCATGACAAGCAGCAAGAGGAAATTCCAACCTAGCCCAGATATAATCAAATGATAAAATGTAGGTGGATTTGTAGTGGATTTGCAAGCCAAAATAGATCTTAAGGAACGGGAATTTACTGATTTACGGGACAGAATATTACTTTACTGGTCAGAGTTTTGTCTCATATGACTACTAAGTACCAATTTGTACTGGTTTGAAATGGACACAAAGGATTTTTAAGAAATGCAGATGTGCAAATACTTTTTTCTCACCAATCAAATGAAACTCAGCAGAGCTATTGCTACAGAATTTACAGAAGGGAGAAATTCAGATTTATGTTGCAACAGAGCAAGAAACAGGAACAGATGTAAAATTTAAGTGAAATTCATCTTTGGAATGAACTAAAAAAAAAAAAAAAACCCAAAAAAAACCAACAGGGGAGAATAACCTCCTCAGACAAACATCATCATGTGGACAAAAGTGGACAGAAACAAACTGGGTGATTACGGACCAATCAGCACCACATGAGTTACCCCTGGGAGAGACAAAATACAGTAAGTAAACTGCAAACAGCATGGGTGCTGAGAGCTGTGAGCTGAAGAAAGCAGGCAAATTTTCAAAGAGAAATGACTGACAGAGGGCCTTGTGTTTACCATCAAGCAACAGCAGGTCTTACACAGTTCACCTACAAGTCCAGTAATAATTGCCTAAGCACTTGTGAAGCAGCAAGGAGGACACACTGAGCTCTCACAGGTATTTGATGTTTGACAGAACAGTTATTCTCTTTCTGGATGGCCAAGCCCAAAGAGTTGTGAATGGAATTTAATCCAGTTGGTGGCCACTCACAAGTGGTGGTCCCCAGGGCTCAATATTGGTGTCACTTCCCTTCAATATCTTTATCAACAGGCTGGATGAGGGCACTGAGCGCACCCCCAGCCGGTCTGCGGAGGACACCAGGCTGGGGCAGTGCTGCCCTGCGGGGGGGCAGGAGGCCCTGCCGGGGGTCTGGGCAGGCCGGGCGAGGGGCCCAGGCCGGCTGTGTGAGGTTCAACCCGGCTCCGTGCCGGGCCCTGCCCGTGGGGCACAGCAGCCCCAGGCAGCGCTGCAGGCTGGGGCAGGGGGCTGGGAAGGTGCCCGGCGGGAAAGGGGCTGGGGGGGCTGGCTGGGCCGGCTGGGCAGGAGCCAGCCCTGTGTCCAGGTGGCCACGGGGGCCAGCAGCAGCCTGGCTGGTGTCAGGAGCAGTGTGGCCAGCAGGGCCAGGGCAGTGCCCGTCCCCCTGTGCTGGGCCCTGGTGAGGCCGCCCCTCGAATCCTGTGTTCAGCTTTGGGCCCCTCACTGCCAGGGGGACGTGGAGGGGCTGGAGCGTGTCCAGAGCCGGGCAGGGGCTGGGGCAGGGGCTGGGGCACGAGGCTGATGGGGGGCGGCTGAGGGGACTGGGGGGGCTGGTCTGGAGAGGAGGCGGCTCAGGGGGGGCCTGATGGCTCTCTACAACTGAGAAGGAGATGGTAGTGAGGTGGGGGTCCATCTCTTTTCCCATGTAACAAGCAATAGGACAAGAGGAAATGGTCTCAAGATGCACCAGGGGAGGTTTAGATTGGGTATTAAGAGAAATTTCTTCCCTGAAAGGGTTGTGAATCATTGGAACAGGCTGCCCAGGGAAGGTGGTGGAATCACCTAGATGGTGGAATCACATAGATGTGGTGCTTAAGGACATGGTATAGTGATAGACTTGGCAGTGCTGGTTTAACACTTGGACTAACGATCTTAAAGGTCTTTTCCAACCTAAATGATGCTATGATTCTGTGATTCTAATGTGGGATGTCCACAACAGATCTATGTTAGAGTTATCCCCTCTACCAGAACTCATCTAAAAGAAAAGTCATTGATGACTATCTGAATTTTGCTTTTTTTCACTAGTACTTCTTAAACAGCTTTTTCTTCACAGTTGCATGTCCCAGAGAGGTTTTAACTTCCACAGTCTGTGGATTGAGTAGCCTGATGAAAAGAACTGTGGCCTTTCAGTCAGTTTTTAAGTGTTGGCCTCCATTTTTCCTCTTAAAGCAATTTACATAATATAGCACTTGCACCTACTGATCAGAGAGATTTGTTACAGTTGTCAGTCACAGTAAAGATTATAATTACTACTTATGTCAAGAAACACAGTGGTTAAGCTTACAAGTTTAATTCTGGTGCCACTGCTGTATTTTTTCTGTGGGATTTTTTCTAAGTCTATGGATACAAAAGAGCAGAAACAAGTGCTGAAAGTAGAGATGTGATTTGGAATTCGCTTACATGGAACTACCTGTTTATCCTCAGCTTTGCCTCTGTTCACCCACATATGCATCAAAAGTAACTCAACTAACACCCATAGAGTTACTTTACCTTTAGTGTGGAGAAACCAAATAGAACATGGCTCACAATTCATTCCGCTTCTATGACTGATGTCATGCCTAACAATTACAACACATGGCTTTGGATTGGCGTGCAATCAAAATCCTTTGCAAAATGAGAAGAATGCTGACATAACAAATAGTTCTTCCTCTATGACAAGAGTTACAGACATCACTTCTATGTTAACAGACAGATGACCGTGTTTTGCCTATTTCAAAACTATTTAGGAAACCAAGAATATGAGTCTTTACTACCATGTGTACAAGTTTCCCAAAAAAGTTTAAAGTGTGTGATCTTTTCACATAACTCTGAACATATTCTTTATGTACACTAAGCAGATGTGTGCTTCCCTTCCCTTCAGCTGACCAGGGGCAGGCTTGTAGCAAGACTCTGAACCTCAAGTCAATATCTCCTGCTTCCCAGCTGAGCTTATTAGCCTGGGCTGAGTGCCTCATTAACCCTGGCAATATGGCATTTAGTTAGTTCAGAGGTCACACAGCATCTTAGAGGTGCCTGCAAAAGACTGGTGAAACTGCACTATGTTGTATTTAAAACCATACCAGCACAGAGATTTTAACGTGATTTTAGGCACTGGACGTATATAGGACTTCATACCCATAAACTGTTTCAGTACAGCCAGATCCTACATATTAAAAAGTGTTCAATAATCCTATAATGATGCTTAAAACCAACTCCAATGAAATGCATGAGCTAACACATTTTTTAAACACCAACTGTTTGCCAGGTCTGCTCATGTCCTAACTAAAAGGCTTTTGTGTTTGCATTCTACACAGGAAAGTGGGAAAAAAAGAACTGATTATGCTAGAAACAAAATTTCAAATGACAAATTAATGCAAAATGGATGGAATTATGAACTGAATACAGTGGAAAGGAAGAAGTGGAAACCTTTCTGAATAGATCTGGGGAGACGATAGTAACTAGTGTACCAGAGGAAGAGCTGAACAATCTTTTCCTTTCACTGATTGTTTCAGGGGACAGTAGAGTAGGATAGTAGTTTATCACCTGCTGTAAAGTGTGCTTAGATGGGATAAAAAGAAAGGTTTGTTGACCTTTTAACAAGGTAGTTATTAATCTCCTGCATACAACCTAGCACCTTGCTTCAGAAATCAGGCTGGTGTTGGATCAAATGAGCAAGGATTGTGACATGATGGTAGCTGTAAGATGCTGAAGACCTCTGCATAAGCCAGATGTAAAGCATTGGCAGCAGAAAAAAAGAAAAATCTCACCTAAGAATGATTTGATGGAAGACAAAATAGTGTAAAGAAGCTCTGGAAAGAACTGGAAGACTTATATTTGTGTGAGCTCAACAAAATAGTTATTTACTTCATAAACTGGTTCCCGTTTGTCCCGCTTCTTTCTCTATTTGTATTTCTAGCATTTCTGTCTCACTGTCAAACAGGTTTAGTCAATTAAAAATTATATTTTTATAGTTCTGTAAAGTTCATGGCACTTTACAGATCTATCAAGCACTGTCCATGGTGCTTCCTTTCAGAAGAGAAAATCCTAAGTGGCCACTAGCAGGAAACAGCCACGTCTGCTTCCAGAACTCAGAATCTTACAGGGGACCTGGAAACAAGATGGTATGGGGAAAGGGCCAAACCTTCCCTGTTTATAAGCATCTGTTTAGGTTTGGTATGGGCTGCTATTAGTTGAGGGAACATTTCTTTTTGAAGGGCACAATAAGAAAGCATTAGGCTTCAAAAAGGAGCAGCAAGATTCACAAACTCACTGTGGTTTGAGAACTCAGCAAAACCTCAGTGGTTCTGAGACTCATCCAACTCTGCATTCATTTCTCCAAAACAGTCAGAACCAATTTTTTGAAGCTTCTTTGTCTCCTGCAGCTGACAATTATTTGACACAGTTAATGACCACCATCAGCCATTAATAACTTTCTGTGTTAAACAGAAGTAGGGTGGTCTCTTTCTTTGCCTTGGCATAACAAGGAAAATGGTCATTTTTCCACTGCAGGAATGAAAAGTAATTGACACTATCATTTCAATAGTGCCATACACACTCAATGACAATTACAGGTGCAAAAGCAGGGAAGTTTCTGAATGTACATTAAAATCCAGGCTCTGAAAAATAAAATTTTGTTACTAAAAGAAATGTCTTCAGTCCAATATAAAATTCCAGCCCCTTTCCTCTTCACATGTTAAAAATCAAGAACTGAACTCTGTAAACAAGACTCTTCAAGTAAAGGAAACACATAATTAGATCGTAATTTCAGAGGAAGGAAATCATAATTGTGTGATTACCCTTCAGCTGTGTGAACATCTTGCTCCAGTAAAGGTCCTATTGAATTATATAAGGCCACTTGTGGAGGAAGATAATATTCAATACAAATATTAGTTTAGAGTCTTAGACACTGAAATGATTTCATCAGCAGTCCTACAGAACGTGCGCTTGATCTGCAAGACCATCCTATTTTTCTGTTAAGTGCTGTCAAGTCGATGCTAGGAATACTGCCAAATTAAAACTGATACACACTTAAAAGGCAAGTTCTTTTATGCATGGATATTTTATGTATTAAAACTTGAAGTTGCTGCATTTTAAAAATCTAGTTCTATTACAATTTTCCTTTTTTTCTAGATATTTCTCCATTTAGGTTATTTTTGTTCTCCACTTCTCATTCGGCAATGGGAAAAAAACTCAGCTGCTTTCAACATACATGTAACTGCTTATATATTTGGATCTCTGGATATCAGCCACCATGAAATGCTGCAATGTCCAGGTTACAAAGAACAATATAGCATGTTAAATTCCAAAGCATCAACTCCTTTCTTTAGAATTGTCAAAGGCCAGAAAACCAGCTGAATTAATTTTATGGTTCATTAAAACATTAACTTTGCAAAATCTGTATCTACAGACTAAAATGGAATTATTTTTACCACCTTTTAAATTGAAAAAAAATATTTCTAAAGCCATTTAAGCAGATCTTGAATAACAAATTTACAAGGATAATAGATTTAAAAAAAAAAAAAAACACCTTGAAGACTGAAATATGTCAAGCAGCCTGGGACGAGGCCAGAATGAATACAGAGAAACATCTTCATTGATATATCATACATACATTTTCCAAATAACCATTAGAAAATTACCCCTGTTTTACTTAATCAAAATTGTCTCGTGAATAAATTTGAAGGCTGAAACATTTGAAGACTCAACACAAGGTGATTACGAATTACATATATAAGAACCTGGAATTTAAGCAGTCAGAGCAATGAAACTAAGAAACTGCACTAAAAATAGTACAGCTATGCTGATTTATGTTATTCAAGTTGTGGTTTTAATGTCCCCCATGTGATAATTTGGTGTATACAACTGTTCAAGTATTTATTTCTGTTCTATTTTTCTTCCCTTCAAAGAAAAGTTCAACAATTAGAAGTCTTATCTAAAGGCAGTATCAAGAGAAATACAACAAATTTACTATCTCTAGCTTTAAAAAATGCAAATTAGACACTGCCCGTCACCTGCCTGCAAAAAAACATCCCTCCACCTACACTTTTACATTGACCAAATCACCTGAAACAGCCTACTGATCAGATTAGGCACGTGTTAATTTCTGACTAAATCGCCTCATGGCATATCACAAGCTATCACATGTCTCACGGAGCGGTGCCTCCATTATGTGCAATGACATTACTAGGCAATATGTCATGTTCAGAAAGCACCATCTCTTTAATTGCCTGTCACTACAAAACACTCCTGTTTAAAATAACAACAAACCCCAGCAATTTTCTTTTCATGAGGGTTTATACAGTTCCTTGTTGGATCTCAGAGGAAAGGAAGGAGAAGGGGTCAGTGGCTAGAAAGGAATGCTGCCCAACAGCTATGCTGAGCAGAGCAGAAATGGTCACACCTACCATAATCAGCTGGCCTCCAGCAACATAATCATCTTTGGAAGCTCCTCCAGAAGGACAGTTAACTAATCTAGGCTTTCAGTAAAGCTGCTGGTAAGAAAGATTTACTTGTGAAGGACCTTGGTGCTCTTCTGCACATCTCTGAGGTGCCTGCAACCTCTGCAACCCTCAGTGAGAGTGAGATGACCCTGGCAGAGCAAAGGTCTCTCAAGTTAAATTGCAAAGGTCTTTGGAGCAGTATTAAACCCAGGTGGTTTTGTAAGCTCTGGGATTCCTCAAGCAGTGTCTAGAGGAAGGGACTATAGGTGGGGTTATGCCTGATTCCTACCTGTTTGAGTGAACACATGTCAGTGTGTCTCTCTCCAGCTTCTGCGCTACTGAGTGTGTGCACTTCCCATTTCTCATGGCTGTGGACTCTCAGTCAGGCTTCTGGGAAAACTGAGCACAGATGGGTCTGTCTCATACACACGGGTGTTTGGACATGGTTGGCCATGTGTTCATTTGTGGAAACAGACAAGTAGTTGGCATGAAACGTGATTAGGTTAAGCCCAAAATGGATGGTAAAATGAAACTAAAGATATAAATTGGATTCAGAGCATCTGGGGGGAAAATTTGCTAACACACCACCACTGCCACCCATACTTACAGACTACGGTGATTAAGGATATGTTTGTGGACTGTGCCTGTCTCCAGGCTACCTTGTATATTGTGTCACAGTCTCATATTTATTTTCATTTTGTATGTATATCACAAGAAATAAGACTACGTCCCCTTTCTCAAACCTCAAATTTCCATCTTGTCTAAATGTCACCCATGGAGCAAAAGAGGTGAACACAGCTATCTGTGCGGAGATCAAAAGGCAGAGAAACAGCTTTGTCACTTCCTGCAGAGCTGCTTTACAGGATCAACAGAAGAAGAAACAGGGGAGGCAAGACACTGTTATTATAATATATTTGCATTAGACAACTTTCACTGTCACCACCAAATTTGCAAACAGCAATAAAAATCGTCTCCCATCTACAAGAAAAGTACCAGGCATTTATATACTGCTGCAACTGCATAATCCTCATACAGCATTTCAGCTTTAAAGGCTACGCTTCCAATTTGGCACAAGTTACCATCTAAAAAAATTTGATACCATCAGCCTTATCTCTAAGGCCTGTTTATTTCACATGTTGAAAGCATCAAACAGCTTGCTGCAATTGACAACTGTAGCTAAAAAAAAGAGGACAAAGCATTACATTATAGTGGCATTAAAAATGTCCAAGTACAAAATCTTCTCTGAAAGGGGCTGGCAGGGGAAGTGCAGGGGTGGGCTGTTTGAAAAACAACAGCTGTACAGCCAATATGTCTCAGTCTTGTCTGTAGCCTCTCCGAAACTTTAGCCAAAATGTATTCAAAATTAACTATGAAACAAGTGCTTCCCCTTTTTCTTTTCATTTAACATTTTTGTCCCACTTCTATTTCTCTAGTGTTTTTCAAGCCTTCTTATTTTAGTTCATCACTAGCACACCTCCTAGGAACATTTTATGGACTAGATTTTTAAGTACATTTAAAAATCCAACTGGGCATACCAAAAACAAATCCAAAGACACTGAGCAGTTCTAGAAGTTTCTTATAGTCTAGAAAAAACTTACCTGAAGAAAACAGGTATTATAGGATCTTACATTGGACACGTTCCACAGAATTCATATAAGAAAAATCTCTTCTTGTCACCCTGCAGAATGAGATGGATTTTTCCAAGAGGTTCAGCCTCACCCAGCTTGTGATTCCAGTCAGTCTTGTTGACTTTGATGATATGAAGTTAAAACAAGTCCTAGAAAATCCCAGGTCACTTATCATTTAAATGGGAAGAATCTCTTGCCTATATATAAACTGAGATCTCTGACTGAAAACTAAACAAGCTTTTCCTGTTGTTTTGTTTCTATTTTACAAGACTTAGGGGTTTTGGATGGACATTTAGCTGGTAGTGATATCTGTCACAACAGAATGACTCACTGGGGATTTAGTATAAGCCAGGTTCATTTTAGACCAATACTCTGCTTTGGTACTTGTGATAAGCTTCCCTGACAATGGAACAATTACAAGACTTAAAAAGAAATAATGCTTTAGTTGATTAGACCTTATTTTAAAAAGGATTCACAGCAATTCAATGACTGAAAGTAATTTATCCTTTTCTCTCCTTCAGTAATCATTCTGACGTATTTGTTGTAGTTGAGCCAAAACATTTCATAGGTCAAGGAGGCTAGATGAGATTTCTTGGGTCATCACATCCAACTCCTTTTCTTTTGGAGTTAACCAGTTAACAAAATCCTGCTCACACATTTTTCACAAGCAGTTGTAGATGGAAAAACTATCAGGATATCTCATTTTACAGTAGAAGAAGGGGAAAGTGGGAAAGAAACAGCCAGTTATCAAAAAGAGTTTGGAAGGTAAGTAACAGCTAAAGGAAGTCTGGATCATTTTTTAAATGGTCTGAGCTTTGCATGAAAATCTGTAGGGTGGGACATTTTTACTACCAATATAACTTGACACTTTGCCCTAGCAGCTGAGGTTTTATATACTTTCTTTGATTGTTTGCTTTTTTCAGCAGATGCAGGCATGAATATTTAACTCTGAGGACCTCTAATTTTATTACCTGGGAAACAGATAAATAATGGTAAGATGTTACCCTCTACCACGAGCCAGATACTCAGGAAATATCACATCGTACTTATTACTCATAAATGGAAAGACTGAACTCTGCTTTTTCAACACCTAGGGAAGCCTGTTCAGTTACTATATTCCCTATTTTCTATGCAATCAAATTAGATCATTAAAGATATTTCAGGCAGTACAGGGCTGGTATCTCTTACCCAAAACTGTGCATTAGACTTTCAAGAGGTACAAAACAAAGGAAAATGGTAAATCAACATATAAAACCATTTGCATATTAGTGCTTTTTGAAAGCTTTATTTTTTAAATTATATTTCTGTACTAAACCAGACTGTAATATAATGAAATCTTGCAATACATTGAGCTTAATTTTCCCTTTAATGTAATTTAATTTTCTTTCACAGATTATAGAAAAGACATCAAAATTTACTACTTAGACCTGGAGAGCCAGAATCAAAAAGTCTTGGATTCTGTTTCTGGTTTTGTTCCTGATTTGCTGTTTTAAGAGAAACAAATCACTTCCTTTTATAGATATGCCTGAAAATATATAGTTATATAAATTCAATTTCAATAAGTTTTGGAGTCTTGCTTCACGGTAATCTCAAATTGTTGCACTAGGGAGTTAATAAAATCATTGGGGGGGGAGCATTGATAATGGCTCAATAAGGGAACATAACCTTTTTTTTTTGTGTAACACTGGCAAACAAATAATTCTGTTCTATTCAGTGATAAAGGTGAAGTTCTGGTGAACACATTTCAGCTCTCCTGAGTCCCGAAGTGTTCCCTTCGGCTGCCTGTTAGCCATTATTCATTGGATGTGGTTTGTGATCTAAACCAACTGACGACTTTTTTTTTTTCTGCTGTCCAAACAGATGCCTGAAACATCCTAAGCAGGTAAATAGAGAACAGTAAATAACAAATAGTGAACAACAGATTTGAGTGTTAGAGCATAAATATCTTTGATCAAATTCAAATTCAGGTATTCATACAGTACTTAGTCTCAAAAAATAGTGCATTGCATGAGAGTTCATCCTTGGCAAGCAAAGTATTTCATGAGGGTTGAATGCAAGAAATTTCAGGGCATTCACAACAGTGTTGTAAACATTGCTTATTAGTATTTATCTGTCTTCAGGTGCTTGGAGAGTTGTGTATGAGAAACTATTAATACACACAAAGTGCCACACTTTTTCCTGGTTATCTAACTAAATCTTTTCTTGAGATAAAAAGGGGAATCACATGTATACAAAAACACTCAGAGGCACATTCCTTTCTAATTTACACCTATCACAAAATACACCTGCTTAATCACTCCCTGCATGATCCATAAATCGAAGAATTACAATAACTTCCTACATTTGGGACAGGGAGTAGATAGAATTTCATAAGCATACACTGTAAAACCCATTCCTAGAATACAGAACCGTGAGAGCATGCTTCTGTATCCATTTTCTTCAGATTTAACTGAACTTTAATCAATAACATGGATCTTACAGATACTGTGCTAGAGCTCCAAGCCAAAGTCAAGAAACACTGTCAGTAAAAATACCCAGATTCTGATTTTGTGCTCCTCTCCTTTCCCTGTCATTCTAAGGATTATTTCATTCATTTATTTTGGTAACAGGGAACAAAAGCAGTGAATCCACTGGTATTATCAGAACTACATCTCCAAACTAAGGTACATCTGGATGATATAGCAGACAACCCGAGCTAGTACCAAATCAGAACTTGAAGCTGGTCTGTCTTCACGACCCACCTAATGTAGCAGTACTATTTCTGGTTTTACCCTGAGCTCATTCTGAGTCTGTTTGAGCATCCTTCCTCCTGTGAAGTATAAGTCTAAGTACTAACAACACAGCTAAGCATTTATTAGGATTTACAAACTTGTCCCCTGGTTAGACATCCAGCTTCCATGACCTTCACTCACCTTCTCAGATGACTCTGTAAATCCAGCTGTACATTACCTACAAAAGTGTATCTTGTTCAATTACATGTGATCCTAAGCCAATCTGATAGAAAATGTTTTGACAGTGCCTTTTTGCATCCACATGCTCTAACCTGCCAGAAAGAGTAAATTTCTGTCACAACAGATCAGTAAAGTCAAAATGCATCATTCATGTGTTGTTTTAGCTTCCTGTAATACAGATTATGAATAAAGTTTGTAACTTGTAAAGAATAAAATATTTTTGTAATATTTCTTTTTGCCATTGTGCTGATTTTGGCCGGGATAGAGTTAATTTTCTTCATAGTAGCTAGTATGGGGCTATGTTTTGGATTTCTGATGAAAAAAAGTGGGTTTTGCAAGGATGGTTTTGTTATTGCTGAGCAGGGCTGGCACAGAGCCAAAGCCTTTCCTGCTCCTCACCCCACCCCACCAGCGAGTGGATGGGGGGGAATAAGGAGCTGGGAGGGGGCACAGCTGGGACAGCTGACCCAAGGGATATCCCATACCGTATGACGTCGTGCTCAGCATATAAAACTGGGGAAGAAGAAGGAAAGGGGGGACATTTGTCTTCCCAAGTAACTGTTAGGTGTGATGGAGCCCTGCTTTCCTGGGGATGGCTGAGCACCTGCCTGCCCATGGGAAGTGGTCAGTGAATTACTTGTTTTGCTTTGCTTCCATGCGCAGCTTTTCCTTTACTTATTAAACTGTCTTTATCTCAGCCCATGAGTTTTCTCACTTTCACTCTTCTGATCCTCTCCCCCATCCCCCTGGGAGGAGTGAGTGAGCGGCTGTGTGGTTCTTAGCTGCTGGCTGGGGTTAAACCACGGTAGCCATTTACTTATATTTTTTTATGAGGTTTCTACTTTCCCATTTTAAGAGGAACATAAAAGTTATTAGAAGGGAGCAGAAGAAAGCCAGCTCTCTCGTGTCTGGCAGGGACCAATGGGACATACTTCAGAGGCCATAAAACATGACAGAATTGCAGGGAACCTCTGGGACATCCCGTCCACCTCCTGCAACTGGTGGTTGCACGTTTCCAGACACCCAGACTGTGAGTTGGAGAATCAGCACTTCATGTGCTTTAGTCCTTTATCATTTAGACACTTTGGAAATCTCAGCTCTTATGACTGAATTTTTGAAAACATCTCAAGGCCTCACCTCAGGGCCTTCAATTAGTCCCCAAATAATTTAGAATTTCCTATTGAAGTGTATATACTTTCTTGAACTGACACTTTTATGTAGAACTGGGGAGAGTGGCTAGTAATACTAGTATTTTTTAGAAGATGCGTCCTATGAAGCATTTATTTTACATAGTTCCACTGTTTCACATAGATAATTCAGTAGCACTGAAGCCAGGCAAATAGTCATCTATTTTGTTGTTATAAATTGATTGTGCGGTAGATTTTGATAAATCATCCCTTTTACTGTAGTGTGGAATTACTGAACACTGCAAATGTTCAAGTTACTAAATAACACACTCAAATATATCTTCTATGTTAATGCTGATGTGAATTTTTTACTGACCTTGACCCCAGAATATTTTTTTTCCTCTTCCTACAAGCAGAATAATTTATTGCTAAAGCAAACCATTTAAATGCAAGTTTATGACAGTATGCATTTGTTTTCTGCAACTGACCAAAAATAGCAGAAGGATTTAAGATACAAATTTAACATAGCTAACAATTCGCAGCTAATCAAATACAAATTAAGAAATTAACTGCCATTTTAAAAATAGAATGATTATTACTGAGTGTTTGTGTCTTTCTATACTGATGATAACTATGAAACTCATTTTAATTTCAGATCTGTAAAGGGATTCCTGTGACAATGAGCTTGCATTCATGAATGCTATTATTTCCATTCATAAACTTCATTTCCAAAGACCTCCATTAACTCAAGGTAAAAAATACTATAGGAGAAGAAAACTGGGGAAGGCAGGGAAACCCCTAATACTCTGGGGTGGTTAGTCAATACTGCTCTAAAAAAATGTCATGAACATAAGTTATGGTTTTTAAAGCATCAAAGCAATTAAGAAGGAAAAAATGGAAATTAATGGAAGTTGAATATCAGCTTATTGCTGCTGAGAATCTTATCCATATTCTTCTGAGGGCATTACAAAGGTAAATGATATAAGGGAAAGCTTTTCAAAGACACAGGAGGACAAAGAAGGGCCCAACTGCATTAAAAGTTTTTGACTGTTTCAAATAAATCCACTAGAAACAAATATAAAGCCTTAATTTACGGTGAAATGGGAAACAAATTGTTTTCCTCATAGCATTATGAATTGCAGTGCTAAACTGGAGAGGAGGACAATTTAGATAACCCTATCACTCAGACGGAAGAAAAAAAAAATCAGTTTTTTTGGCATTGAACAAGTGACTGATGGTAATGAGAAAGGTATCAAAATGACAGTACAGAGACATTCATTGAGATAAACCTATCCATAAGGAAGGCACCCACAACATCATCATGATGATTTTTCAGCAAGTTCATGACATACAACTATTTGACATCCTTCATGAAGAAATTCCCTAGAGCAGCACTGAGCACTTAGTAGCACTGAGTACTTCGTCTTAATCCAACAAAGCACAGAAAATACATGGAAAAATGATTTTAAGAACTTTCTTAAATGACAAGAAGGTACTGTTTAATTTTCTGTACAGTGAACAATTGCGCCTGTGCAGATTCTACTAAAGATGAACTTCAACTCTTAATGTAATGTCTATCTAACTTTTCTGCCTGACATATATAAGGGCATATGTACAGTATCACAGACATGTCTAAGAACTTTTCATTCAAACTCAAAGTATTGGTTTCCTCTAGTTTATCTAAATGGCAACAACAGGATTTAAAATAAGTGATCTTAATCCCTTCTCTCCTCCCACCACAAATCTTGGGAAAAGCTGCATTCCTGGAAATGTAAAGAGTTGGATTCGTGTTTAAGAAACATTAAACAATTTTGAGCTCTCTAGAATACAGAAAAGGAATTATACTGCAATTTCATGCACACATCTTGTTCACAGGAACATGCTCTTACTCTGTGTAGAAAGGTATATATGCCAGTGTGGCCCAGCGTGGTGATTCCACTGCAAAGCTGCAGACCATCAGTTGCGTGGGAGGGTGGACACAATCCTGGCTTGAAGTGCCCTTCTGTGTCTATGACAATCAGATAACATATAGCTGAAACACAGTCTGGGAGAGTTCACTGAGCTCTAGAATTCAAATAATAATAATAATACAATAGAACAAAAAATAAGGCATCAAAAATATTTATAAAAATTTGAAATATCTTATTTCACTACTTTTTAACTTCAGAGATGCAGTAAAACCTGTTCTGAGCTAACTGGTAGTTCTAAGGTGATTTAATATCCTCAGATGAAAATAGCCATATAAAAAGTAAGTGACAATAGATTGGTATTTGTTATTTCCTGGCATACACACAACTTGTACTCATTTATGTGGCAACAAACCAAAGACATCTCAGCACAGTTTATAGGTGGGGAAGAAAGCAATCATTTCCTAAGTGCTATGTATACAGGGAAGGATGTGTTAAACTAAAAGTATTGCAGCAGTTAAGATAGGGAGAGAGTAGAAGTGTCTGAACAGCAGTGAGTAACTCTTCATAGGAAAATACTGCATTGTATTTTCTCTGTGCATCAGCCCTGGCTTAAGTCTCCTCAGTAAGACAGACAAAAACTCAAGTTCAATGCTCCAAGTGTGAAGAGCCAGTCATTCGAGCCATGGGAGGGGAATCAAAAGGAAAAAATATGGGGGGGTGCAGTAGCTGGAACTAGCTCTGAGGACCCCAGCCTGCTGTCCCTGTTCTCTTGCTGTGAGCGCAGAAGGGTGGAGGGGGTAATACCACTGCTAGAAGCAGCCACCTTCGCACAAGTACCCATCACACCTTACAGTCCGCTGCGACCTCAGCGCTGGCACCTGTGCTGCCAGCTTGTTTGACTCAGACACAGCTCCCGGCAGCTTGTCCTGAGTGGCTGACCACTTAGTTGTGCTTGAAGCCTATCCTTCTGTATCTTGTTGCCCTCAACAAACTTTCAAGAAGCTTTAATCTGTCCAGCATTAGGCTACTGCCACCAAAGGCAATGTTAATATTTCTGCTGCCTTAGTGGTGCAGGATTATGTGGTGGAGAATAAGGAAGGACATACGTGCTTGCATGACACTGAATGGATGTTTTATCATTCAGCTGAAGTTGGACGAATCTTTTATCACCATATATTCAAATGAAATCACAGGCAGCACATTCAGTGGAGCGGAGCCACATAGGCAGCAGAAATAATGACAAGGCAGTGGAATCACTAGTGACCTGACAGTGATGCTCTTCTTTCTCAGCAGCGAAAATCAGAGCTTAATGGGCACTATAAAACCGTAGACCACATGAGCCCACAACTATTGCTGGCCAGAATGTTTACTACCCCTGCTTCTGCCACGTCATTCTAAGGATTTCAACTCTACTATGTGAGCAGATAGTATTGCTATTTTTATATGGCCACCTTCAATGCTGAACCTTTAGCCTACATGAGCAGACATCTCATTAAAATTATATTCCATTAAAGAAAATGAGATCATAAACAAGAATAGGGGCAGGTATTTGGATTGCTTTTGAGGATTTGTCAGAAGCCTCCCCATGTTGAGAAATTATTTATATTTGAAGTTCTTCAATGTATATTGTGACATTGCTATCAGAGGCCTTTTTCCAGGTATTTTGGGAGACACAAGTATAGAAGATTTTTTCTTCATCAGTCTCTCCATTTTCCCTCAATAACGTAGAAGCCTACTGGTTAATTTTAACCAAATTTGATTAAAGATAGTTATTTCAGAGAATTTAACTCAAGTTTCATGAATATCAGTGACCAGGTACAGGACAGATGCCATAGAAGAAAAGGTCCAGAGCAGACTCTGCATCATTAGATGCTAAAGAATCCAACCAAAAGGCATACATGTCAAGAAAAACATTGGACTTCAAATCTTTCATTCCTCAAAGAACCCAGTCTTCCAGAATCAATATTTATCTGTTACATATACCATGAAGCAGCAATTAAACAATCATTATCAGCAACAACTTCACGCTAGTAGTTCACAGCCGGTCAGCAGCCATTAACTTGTGTCTCTATGACCTCAGGTACCTGAACTATTCTACAGAAGAAAAAATGCTCCACATCGTACTCTTCAAGTGGGTAACTGTCAAGCAAGCAGCTCAGAGTGCTCAACACTTAGTAAGGAATGATTGAGACCAATTAACTGTTTCAAACTAGTCATACTGGAAATCTGAAGAAAGTTTAAGTTCCTCTTCATTCTGTCAGAAGTATGGAAAGCAGCTTCAGAAGATCTATCCTACAGGAATTTAAACCTGAGTACACATATCAATTTATGATTGAAAATTATAGAACTGATTACCTGATGCAGTCAACAAATTGTCTTAGTTTTTCACACTGCTTCTCTAGATTTTTTTATGAGACAGTCTTTCATGAGTATGCATAGTTTTCCAAGGTCTTTTTCTGAAGAAACAGCTTTGATTCTTGCATCCTGAGAGCACACAGGAAACCTGGACTCGGACTATTATCACTGGGCCTATAACAAAGAAAAAGTGCTCCTCTCATGTCTTCCGCCTACACATCATCCTTTAGGTGCACTTCAGCTCACAGTGGCATCTGTCTGCCTTGAGTGTTCACTCCAGCTGTCATGACAAAGATCCTTTGCTTAAAGTGATCCTTCAAGAGCTGGATGGATAGAGAGATCAGTGTTATAGTCATCTCTTAATGCAGAAAATTGCCTAACTAGCTGCATCAGTCTTTAGTATTATCGTGTGATCTGTTCAGAAAATCGCCTAACTAGGTACATGTCTTTAGTGCAAGGCCATGCTGTAGTATGTTGAAAAAAAAAAAAAAAAAAAAAGAAAAGTGAGTTTGCGATAAACAGTACTAGGCAGATGGAGAGAAATGATCACTACTACTGACTGCATATGGATTGAATACTTGGTTTAATTACATTTTCCTATCTGCCATCCTGATCTACTTATTAATTTGCTCAACCTCTATGCCCTGACCTTTTCTTTATATGCTTTTTAAATTGGGAAATATCATTAAGTGTAAATATGTACAATGCTATGCATGGAAATATAGAATGATCTTGTAGGCCTGCAAGAACGTCCCCAAAATAAATTTTAATAATAAAGCTAGTATGTAAGCCCAGTTAAGAGACAAAGTGCTTAGAACTGATGCAGAATTTTAAGATTGCAGTATTCCCTCATCCTTAATCTGCCTGGATATTCAGAAGGCTAAAAAGTTCTCCTTTACTATCTAAATAACGTACTACATAGCAGGAAACCAAGTGACATTTAAGTCAGTTAATTCATATCCAATTTATTATTTTGATAATGTTGATGACATAATCAACTAAGTCTTATGATTAAGAGGAATTATAGAATTATTCATTTACGTGCATATTTTTCACTTAAGTAGATAGCCAATAGTTTAATCTTTCACATAACTGTTATGCTTCTGATTGGCCCCCATCCCCAAAGATTATTTCTGATTTTATAGCCCCATGCATACATATTGGACTCTCCAAGTGGAAATAAATTTAGAATTTACAAAATTCTTTCATAGTAACTGCTTTGCTGAAAATATTTTTTATTATGCCAGACAGATTCATTGACTTTTCAATGAACTAAGTCAGAATATTATATGCTTAATACTGGCCTTGTGGTTCATCTGAAGTCAATTGTAGCATGTTCAGTGGAATCAGAGTTAAGACACAATTTAGAAAACAATAAATCTGTGGAACTGGTTTGTTTAGCTACAAAAATCAGATCCTGAACTGGTGAAGAGGCTTTTTGCAGATTGAAGACAACCTCCGAGGGATGTGTGGGAATCTGGGATGTGAATGCTGCTTTCAGTATTATGCTTGAGCAGAAAACACTTTGAATCAAACCTCTAGGGTTGATCACCTTTTCTCTATTGATTCATACTGCTGGTGACCAGACAGACTGACTGATAGTAAACAACTCAAATTTTAAACATTGTAAAAACTAGGGATTTTCAGGGAAATTCAAAAGTACACCATAACTCACAGGTCTTTTTCAAAGATTCCACCCATGGTCTTAATTCAACACACATTAAATAGAAAAAGAAGGAGGGAAAAAAAAAAAAAAAAAGGAGAATTATTTCATTAGATAAATAAAAATTATCTGCCATCACACAAGTTCAGCCGAGATGATAACTAAGTGAAAATGCATTTTCATTAAAAAGAGCACATTGCTTCCAAGAAGCTATGAAATTGAACATATTTTCCATTATGTTTTGAGTGATCAGATTTGTAACGAGAAAAATACTAAAACTACACATGATAAGGTCTTGCTAATCTGTATTATTTTCTCCTCAGTAGAAGAAACACCTGGCATGAGATTTTTAAATTTCAGAGTATACATTATGATATAGGTCACTGTTGTAGAAGGCTGTCCTTAGGGGAAGAGAAGGCCCAACATGCAGACTGGGCCCATTCCTTAGGGAAGTCTGCTGCCTCCCTGGGCCCAGGTTAAAGATGTGAAGAGAAAGCTTCCTATCCTCGTATGGCCTCAGATTACTATCCATGATTGATTTTTCATGTAGACAGCAATGGAGTTGCAATAAGAAATCCAAGGGCAATCAAGAGAGAGTTCAGCGCCTTGAGGCATCAGGTTGGGGGATCAGGAACACAAGCAGTGTTCTCTATCCTTCCAGCTGAAGGAAGTGATGAGGAAAGAAACAGGCTGACACAGGAGATCGATACCTGCCTCCAAGCCTGGTGTCACCAACAGAATATGGGTTTTTTTTGATAATGGGTTAGTCTGCATGACACCAGGCCTGCTGGCAACAGGTGGGCTACACCCATCTCAAGGAGCGGAAGGATATTTGTGCAGCAGCGAGCAGGGTTCTCTAAAAGAGCTTTAGATTTGAAGAAGAAAAGGGATAAAATCAGGAAAGAGATCTGGGCAGGCCGGGCGAGGGGCCCAGGCCGGCTGTGTGAGGTTCAACCCGGCTCCGTGCCGGGCCCTGCCCGTGGGGCACAGCAGCCCCAGGCAGCGCTGCAGGCTGGGGCAGGGGGCTGGGAAGGTGCCCGGCGGGAAAGGGGCTGGGGGGGCTGGCTGGGCCGGCTGGGCAGGAGCCAGCCCTGTGCCCAGGTGGCCACGGGGGCCAGCAGCAGCCTGGCTGGTGTCAGGAGCAGTGTGGCCAGCAGGGCCAGGGCAGTGCCCGTCCCCCTGTGCTGGGCCCTGGTGAGGCCGCCCCTCGAATCCTGTGTTCAGCTTTGGGCCCCTCACTGCCAGGGGGACGTGGAGGGGCTGGAGCGTGTCCAGAGCCGGGCAGGGGCTGGGGCAGGGGCTGGGGCACGAGGCTGATGGGGGGCGGCTGAGGGGACTGGGGGGGCTGGTCTGGAGAGGAGGCGGCTCAGGGGGGGCCTGATGGCTCTCTACAACTGAGAAGGAGATGGTAGTGAGGTGGGGGGTCCATCTCTTTTCCCATGTAACAAGCAATAGGACAAGGGGAAATAGCCTTGAGATGCACCAGGGGAGGTTTAGATTGGATATTAGGAAAAATTTATCCACTGAAAGTGTTATCAAGCAGTGTAATAGGCAAGTGGTTGAGTCACCATCCCTGGAGGTATTTAAAAGCAATGTAGATGTAGCACTGAGGGACATTGTTTAGTGGTGGACTTGGCAGTGTTAGTTTTATGGTTGAACTCAAGGATCTTAAAGATCTCATGCAAATTAAATGATTCCATGATTCTACTACAATCTCCTTAAGACAACAGCAATGAACCAGAAAATAAGTATAAGTCAGACAGTGATACGTTACCTTTCTATACCATGTTGCTACAGGTCCTGAGCTGTTAATTTTCTAGGTATTTTTTTAATGACAAATTGTAAGGATTTTCCAATGGGTTTTGATTTGTTTGGGGTTTGTGTTTTTCAGGTCTTATTCCATAAGTCATCATATGTCACCCCTGCCATTCTGCAACAAATGAAAATTCAGCATACAGGATAGGTCATGGAAATGCAAGAATAACAACAATTGAGTTTCAAGAAATCTAAGATCTATGAAGCCATATGTAGCCATAAATCAAAATTCCAAAACCATCATTTCATTTCAGAAACCAGAAAGGTAGATTTCTGTATGTGCCAATTAGACAAACAGATTGTTTCAAGTCAACAAAGAAGGCATCTGCTGTGCAAAAAGTTCCTTGGGAATCATGTATATTTCATCAGAGATTATTTTTAAATATTCACTCTCTGAATTTGCTTTTTATTGTCCTGTGTGAACTTCCAGGACCATGTAGAACATTATGAAAGTCTAGGGTCAATGCTAATATATTCCATATTAAAAATTAAACACATGAAATATAGGACAACTACATCAAATGTCTAGGATTTTTCCAAAAGATTTTGTTTTGAGAAGACCTATTGAATTAGAACTGCAGGAGAGAAGGTAAATCATCTGCATTGTGAAAAAATGGTCTTTTGTTCTATTTCTGTTGACAGGAGACTGCTTCAATACCTTGCTGATTAGTAGACAATAAAGGTTAAACAGGATTTAGCCTTCATACAGTTTTAACAAGGTCAGATGGATTCATGTCCATTTGAACCAACTGAAACCATGAGGTTTCAATACCAAAAAGGAGAAATCCACAATGCTGCAAGGAAACGAACTTTTCATGCAGTCATTTTTGACAAATTATAATCATCCCAATCTAGTAAAGCATTCAAATGTGTTTAAGCAGGTAGATATTCCTAGTGAATTCGCAAGACCTATGCATCAGATAAACCTGAAATCAATAGTACTGTAATTTCAATGAGACTTAATGTGCTTTACTTCTTTGCTGTTACAGTTCTCTTCAAGATTACAGTTTATGTAGCTAGGCAAATTTTTCGGATTATGCGATTATGTTGTCTGTTCTGGAAAGAAACAACAGAGCAAAAACCATACTGAGTTGCATCTTATAAATCTTAGACTCAAAATACTCCTATTCTACTGGAAGGCTAGGGAAAAAATATGTATTTGTATTTCAAAATTTATTCCTCTTATTTTTTTAATTTTCCTTTTTTTCTCTTTACAGCATGTGCTTCTCAAGACCTTCAGTGCCATTGAAGCTGACAGGCAAATCTTGAAGTGTTTTACAGATATTTAAACATAAGAAATATGATTCCTTAACTGCATGATGAGTTTGAAAAAGAATAAGTCAATTCATTACTTTGTAGCACAGCTTGTTCACTAATCTTTACCCTTTTATTTTCTTTCATACTATCGCTTCTCTAAAAAAGAGTAAATCCAAAACTCTCTATAGAGAGTTAGCTGTGAAGCATGGTTGTACCAGCTTACGGTTTAACAATATGGTAAACAAAAACGTTATTCTCTGCTCTAAGGACAGCATTTATATTGACTAATGGAAGGAAAAAAAAAAATGCTGTGTGCAACTAAACCCATGGCATAATAGCAGACACCAGAACCTTACATGGCTATATCCAAGGGTTTAGGACTTAATTCTTTCAAAGAGATTAAATTGTGACACAAATTATCCATATATAATTTACTGCTTCTGTGAAGCTAGAGCTTTAAGGTTTCATAATACTCAGGAGTCATTTTGATATGTCTGTATTATAAGGAAGAATTATGACAGGGCGGGGAACCACTCAACTATTTCAGCAAGACATTGTGTGCTCAAGATTTCCAGTGGTTACTCTCTTGTAGAAGAGATAATCCTTACTACTTTGATGCCAGGGAAGTTTTCTCATTGCCTTTACTGGAAGAAGAATTGAACCATCACTAAACAGCAGTGTTTAAGAGCTACCAACTGCAGTTAGAACCAAGGGATATACAGCATATTCACTACTTCTTAACAGCTTTTAATCTAAATGAAATTAATCTCCTAATTATTGTCTCCTGCAGTAATGAATTCCTAAGTGCCGTGGCTGCACTTGAGAAACTTTATAGGAAATAGATATTTCTTACAAAAGGGAATTAGGATTCGCAGACCTGCAAGCCCAGATATACTGTTTTGGCTTCTGTTTCCACAGAATTTACATCCTTTCTCTTATTTTATTCTCTGTTCCTTTTCTGGATAGAAGTATTCTCTTCTCACAATCTTTGTTCCCCTGTGTGAGAGGAAGATTGAGCTAAAACACAGGAGGTTCATCAGCAATCCACTAACCCCTCTCTGCTGTAAACCCTAAAATATCAGTCCATGAATTGATTTTCTTTCATTCTCTGCTGCAGGCATAACTGTTAATGAAGTTGCCAGGTCTATTGAGATTCTAAAGATTTATTTGTTATACTGAATATAATGTCAAGACAGAGAGTTATTGGTTGCTTTACTCTGACAGTTTATTCATGAAGCAGAATACTGGAACTTACAGGAGCTTAGCTCACTCAATACATCATTCCTGAAACTTAGTTAAAGGCTTAATGCAAACTTAGTTTAAAGGAGAACAATTGCCTTGAACATGCAAATATTTTATAAATAAATTGCCTTAAACCATCTAAGTGAATTACTCTGTCGTATAATGACTCTAAGGAAAGTTATGGGCTGACTTCCTTGTACTAGCCCTTAATCAATCCAAACCACAGCAGTCAGTACTAGAAATGTCCCTTTAAATGTCCTACCCTGTTCCAGTTTGTGTCCCTATCCCCTCTCTTACTCATATTTGAATTCAGCGGCATCAAGGCAAATGTGGGACTCAAATCTGGGTCTGGGACTTAAAAATCGGATTTGAGACAACACACCTGTTTCCTATCTCTGGCAATAAATAAAACCTCTCAATATCATTATTTGTACAATAGCAGCACTGAGGTTGACTTGGCAAGAGAGGAACAACACTGTGCAAGGGGGTGTCTGTCCAGATTTACCTGTAGCTCAACGCCAATGACTCAGACTGGTTCTCCCACGGCTCCCCGACCCTGATGAGCAGGACTGCACATACCAGCTACCTCCAGGCTTGCTACCTACCACAAGAGAGGGATTCATTGTCACAATTGTAGGGAACAAATTAAATATGGACTCAACTGAGAGTTGTTAGACATCAGTGCATGTACACATCTTCGGTATCCATAGACATTCAGAATCAGCTTATGAATTCTAAGAACTGGAAACATAGTTACTTCTAATTTATTTTTAGGAAAAATAAACAAAAAATGCTTTAAAATTAATTTTAAAAAATAAACAACTTGAAATTTAAACAATAAGAAATCAGTATGATTACTTTTCAACTATATGACATAGTTTAGAAAAACAGTTCTGGACTCTGAAATGAGCAGGATAAAATTATTGAGGCAGATGAGAGACTTTTTTGAAACTGGAAGTTCACACAGAATGTTTCCAAATCAAAGCAGCACAATGTAAAATTTTGAGAAAACACAAATTAAAGTCCTAAAATGAATGTAAAACTGTCTCTAGGTGGTTGTTTTTCTTTCTTGGAATATACTGTATAGAAAGGAAGTTGCTCACTTCTGCAGAGATTGATTTATTTATGAAGAAAAGTCACCAGTCAGACTCAGTCCAGAAAGGGGAAAAAGGCCTTAGAGTGTAAAAGGCTCCTTTGGTGACACTGACTCCAAAACCTAAAAAATACGAACTTTTTTTCATTATTTCAATGCACAGCATTTTGGTAGGAATTGGATAAGGAAAAACAAATTTGATTTCTTAAAACTTTTAATAAACACACATCAGAAACATTTGAGATTTATTGGACCTGAGCTCTTACCTTGAACTAAAGCAAGGATGCTTACATTTTCCAGCAAAAATGGGCTTTTCTGGAGTGAGACTATGCTGCTGTGAAGTAAATCCAGGCATTACAACCACCTGACCATGACAGCCTGGGTGTTTGATGTCCCCTCTCACAGGTAACTCTAATGACACCTAGATACCAAACAAGTTGTGTCTTAAAAGCAGTTTGATTTCTTCTTTTCCTCCTCAGCCCTCCAATAGAGTCAAGTGCTCCTACTTGAAAATATTTGCCTGTGAATTTTTAAATACAAAAATTAGAGCAGAACCAATAAAACACTTGAGTTTAATAATACACATTTACCAGAATATAAATGTATGAAAGTCAACATTTATGACCCCACAGAGGGAAGATACATGGCAGTGCTGTGAACCAGGAAGGTTTTTACAAGTTTGGGATTGCTACATTACTCAGGAAAGGAGAACTACATTCCAGTAAAATCCTTTATACCCTTTCACATTGCTATGTGTTCTGTATACACTTTCTCTTACAGGAAATAACACTTTAGAATGTTTTTTTTTAAAGATCTATTATTTTTTGCCTTTCAATTGTAAAGCAAAAAACTCTGGCTGTAATGAGTTAAACACAGAAGGAAAATAATATGATAATGATATATCTAGGACATAGAATGAGAAGACAGAATAAAAATATTTTGCTGCTCTCAGTGTTTTCTGTGTGAGTCCTACCTACCCAAACATTCCCTAGCTAAAAATAACAAAGGACATGATCCAACTGTAAGACATTCCCTCCACACATCTAGTCCTACCTGATCTTACACTAGTGGTGCTCTCCCAGTTCCCAATAGGTACATTTTTCTTGAAGTTCCCCCATTCCTCATTTGTTGTAATCTTTGCTGAAGATCAGCATTATTGTCCCAATCCCAAATTATGAAATCATATTCATGCTTTCACTGTTTTGTGAAAAATGCTTAAAATCCCTCTTCAAATTCTTTGCTTCCTATGCTTCACTTACTTACAAAAAAGTTCAAAATGCCTCAAACCAAAAAGTTCCCTTCCTCCTTCTTCCCTAGAAAGCACTTTCCCAAGAAAAGCAGAAACCAGCAAATGAAGAAGAATTCAGGCCCAGCCAACCTGGGTGCTTTTGGTTTTCCTTTCCCTGTTCTTTTGTTCAGTTAGGAAAATGAATATTGCAATTCACCCTGACCAGAGGCAAAGTACAGTGCCCATTTATCACAGGGTGCTACATATTATCCCAGGGATATATGGGAAATGTTATCACCTACAAACATATGACACGCATCATTTTCTGTAAAAGCTTTTCACTCATCAGTCTCTAATGGCCGAATTTGTCATTTGACAGGCAAAGCCAAAGATAAGGCAAAAATAGAGATTTTTTTTTTCCTTTTTGTTGATAACACAAGTTTCTGTAGGATGTTCTCCCCTCAGCCAAACTCCATGCAATGACAGAGCTGTTCTACACATGTAAAACTGTCTTCCAACAATAACATTATTGCAAGAATTCACAGAACAGCTCATATGTTTCTCCTGTGAGTGTGACCACTTTCATTAGACAATGTAAGATAAACAGGAGGATAATAGAATACAGCAGAGTTCCACAAACCAGAGAGAAAACAAATGTTCTTCAAGGTCATGGACCCAGTCTGAGCTGCTGTTAAATTAAAGCTACCCTTTTGAGATGCTTAAATTATCTCTGCCACGTGAATTGGGACCACTGACAGCTGATGAGAAAATTACTTCCCTGCTCCCTCAGGGGAATTCCTACACCTATTAGACGTCAGTGGAAATGAGGTAAGTTTGCTTTAAGCCCCTTCCGGGCTGTATGCCAGAGTTTGGCAGAGTGCATAAAAGAAACGGAGCTCCCAGGCCAGCAGTCACTTAGGCTTGGGTTTGGTGTTTGACAAGGAATGCCTAAATGAAGCAAAGGAGGAGGGGGAGGGGAGGCAGGGGGGAGTGCCTTGCTTTGATTAAATGAATCAGAGAGCACACTGTCTTTCAAAAGACGTAATTTTAAGAGACAAACATCTCCTTATTTCCCAACAAGAATTGGCGAGTAAGAGGATGGAATGGGATGTGGAAGCAAAGCTGAGTCAGTAAAGAACCCAAGGTTATCAATTTAGCAGCCACAGGTTACAAACTATTCTGTAAGATTATTATAGATCCTGATGTGTAATTTCTCAAATGCACATGACTGATTCATCATAAATAATAAATCAATACATAAATGTAGCTTATATCTTGGGGGATAATGTCACATTGTTTTCACTTGTAGGTCATCAGCTGTCATTTTAATTCCTAGGATTAGGGTCTTCAAAATCTGTCAACATTGGCAGTTTACTTCTACATAAATAATGCTGCACTCTTGCAGCTAGCCGAGTTTTCCAGGCAATAGTTGAGCGCAACAGAGCAGAATAGTTTTTCTTAATTGTCATACAAGAAGCAGGGAAAGCGTGAATTTATTCTAACATTGTATGAGGAGCAATTTCAGAATAATCTAGCTCCTGAAGCTGTTCTGTCTCTCCGTATCTTGCAGCAGAGCTTCCTTTAAGAAACCCTGCAAGAGAATCTGGATTCTCGTGTCATTGCTAGCTGGCACAGACCACATTGCAACTAGAAAATCCTGCAGCTAAATCTTTACTTGTTTAAAACCTCTGTGATTTGGACTCAATGCTCATGTGGGAATGCCAAGCATTCATACTATCTTTTCTCTGAACATTCTAGGTACAGCCAGAATACAACAAGAGTAGAGCTGGTCCAGTTTAAGATTATCCAGAATGAAGCTCTTAGACAGAACAAAGGATCTCCTGAAGTCTTACCAGGTTCTTCTGCTTGCTGAGATTTTTTTATTATTTTTTTTTTTACTTGACAAGAACGGCTTGGCTTCAGGAGAGGGAATTCACAAGGTAATCCTTAAGTTCATTGAGGATCCTGCTCTTTACTTCATCTTCTTTCTGCATCCTTCTGGCTAAGTAGACTTCCCATGGTGCCTTACCTTCTTTTGTTCATAGCCCTTAACTCTGCTTGCACAGAAATCTATAGCTCTGAACTCTGTCATTAACTCCAGTCATGTCCTAAAAATTGACTTTTGAAAAGTAAAAATTCCTTTCTGAATCTACTTTGCACACTCCCAGCAGGGCTTGGATTATGTACTCCGCAGGACTGTGATGGCCATAAAATGGCACAAACATAATTTTGCTTGTGCTTTATGAGTTATCAGTGAAACTCTTGGAAACAGAACTCAAATTAAATATGTGCTTTTCCTGAGTGGTGTCAGTCAAATAGTTCTCCCAAGACACCTCAAGCTATCCAGCTAAAGCTTGCTACATTGTTTATTATATATTTTGTATTATTTTCATATATATATATAATATTATTATTATATATTAGAGTAATAATAAGTATAATAATAATTACCATCATCATCAATGTGTTTACAGGCTTGTTTTATTTTCTTTTCCTCTAGGCAGAGCTAGATAGCTTCTTTCAAAGTTTGCTGTTAAGCCTGAGTTTACTAAAGCTCTACAGAAACCCCTTCTTTACAGGTTAGGGCATTAAAGGTTTATATGTGTTTTTTCTTTTTACCTTAAATTTATCTTTTATGAAAAAGACACAAGAAGAAAGCAATGGAAAAGCACTACAAAAACTATGCAAGCTCTTGGCTCACGGGGTCTCAGCTATCATCTAACTGTGAATTTTAAAATGACAAACAACAACATGCAAGTGAAAATAACATGTCATTTTTCCTCTCACCTACCTCTGGTTAAGTGGAAGTGCCATTTAAAAAAAAAAAAAATAAAAATCAAGGTAATTTTTTTTTCACTTGACAGCAGGAACTAAAAGTACATCAGCGTACCTGTCATCAGCAGTATCTTGGATTCCCCTGCAGTGATGTTTCTGCCTGATCGAAGGGGACACTTGAAAAATTATAGACAAAGTCAAACTCAGAGAGCAAATGGGCATTGCTCGTACTTTCAGCAAGCATCAACAGATATTTTGTATTTGGTTTTAAACTTGGGAATGGGATAAAGGCTGCAGAAATTAGACCCATTTCCAGACGTTGCAGCTGTCATTCATCAAATCATCAGTAACACTACATGTGTTTTTTTCCTATTGGTCAACTATAAACTTAGATCAGCAACATCTTGTACAACATTTTTGTTTATATAAAACACTGATAGTTGTAATTGTATGACTGATAATCCCCCAGAGCAAAAATGTTCCTACATCCTTCTGATTCAAGGGAGTTAATTTCTACCTGTTAGACTTCTGTCATAAGATGTTAGGGCTGCAGACAGCATGAAAGAGAAAAGATGTGCTAAATAGTTCAGTTCTGTCATAATGGCCCACTACTGTGTCTATATGTACATCAATCATCTGCTAAGCCATGTCTTCTTCCTGTTTCCCTCAACGTTCATCTCAAAGTTAAGTACAAGGTAGGATCAAAATGTCAAATTTAATTTAAACCTGGATCTCCAACAGCTCAACAAGAGGTGGAGAAAAGTATTTAGTATTAGTGGTTCCCATTCTGCCCATGCTCAGTCAGGTTCCCAACAACTACAGCCTCTATGATGATATTTCAGTGAGGTTCACATTAAGAATTGTTACAAAGTGGTTCAAATTTCCCTAAAGTGCTAGGCGCCATCCATCTTTTCCATCTTATGTGAACTGCTCTGTTGGTATGTCTTTTACCTTTGATGACCTCCCTGTTGCTCCCTCCCTACGGCTTCATCAACATACTGCATTATAGGATATGGTCATAGGATAATTTGGGTTATACGGACCCTCGTTGGGTCTCTAACCCATCCTCCTGCCCAAGTGAGGTGAGCTACAACGTCAGATCAAGTTGCTAGAGAATGAGCCAGTCTGGTCATGAAAATCTCAAAGAATGGAGATTTGCACAACCTTTTTCAGAAATCCATTCACTGTCCTCATTTTTCCTCATATTTACTTTGCAACTCCCGTAGCTGCAAGCGTAATTCCCACTGCACCGTACCATCTAGCATTTTGAAGAGAATTCCTAGATTTCCATGACTGGTCATATAAAGACTCCTACCATCTCCCTTTAGAAATTAACAGGAAGTTTAAATTCAGATTTTCAACTATTTAATGTCTATTACCTGGCATATGAATTGGATGTTCTAACCTATAACATTTGGTTAACTTTTCCACACACATTGAAGCTTTTTTCATGGTTAAAGAACTTAAATCTGATCCGTGTTCTTGTGATTTAAGACTCTGTCATTGCCTTATTAATCTCTGTATAAAGTGGTTAGAAAACATGTATTTTCTGCTTGCTTTCAGGAAAAAAAACCTGGGGCTTTTCACTTATTTTCTTTTAGTACTCTTCCCAGAATGTAACTAGATTTCCAAATAGTACTATGTTGTTTGGAGGATGTAATTTTGAGTATGTTTTGAAGGACGCTAGAAAACAACTGAAACCTCCACACTATTGCAATGTACATGTCTGAACCAGCCTGTCAGAAAGCCGAATGAAACAGCCCCTGCACCCTTGCCTTCAATTCCAGGCCAACCTGGAAGTGCGTTAGGGTACTCTAAATTGTACCAGCTGGCATTCCTTTGGCATTAACGGTAGTAGGAGCTCCAGGAGAAAAGATATAAAGAACAACGTCTTCTGCTCCTGGTCACCTGGGATTTCTCTACTCTAAAAGAATTCGTAGCTGGAACTAGTGAAAGTGGAAAAATCGACCCATAAGGCCTTCAAGAGTGGCTAGACATAAAAAATCTGATCTGGTGTCAAGCATTATTTTAGTTGCTTATTATATATATAAGATTGATGAAACAGAAAAAAATAATCTCTGCAGACAGCCTGCAGAATACATTAGAAATGTTATGTGAATATCCATTTGCTTTGTTCACATTCCTTTTTGTCTGCATTTCCCAAATACTCCAGTAAAAAAAGCTTTCCTAGCACAAGTCTTTGCAAAGATTTAATATGCTATGCTCAAATTGCAAATGAGGAATGGTACACTCAAATATGTGTTCACAATGGTTTTAGTTAGAAGAAAGGACAGGAAAGTTGCCACATGCCTTCTTTAAATGAATGTTCATAACTGAGCATTTGTAAATGGCTGAGAATTACTGACTTTAAAAGATAAATCGGAATGCCTACAAATAATTGAGTAATGTATAAACTGGAGAACAGTGGACTAGAAGAGAATTAGACAAATGGATAGACATCAAAATGGAAAGGACAACTATGTTTTTGAGAGACAACTAAAGCCCCGCTTCTTTTATTTTGCACGGTGTGTAACAGCTACCAATGAACAAACCGTCTAAGTTGGCCACCCTCAGCCCTATACCATTGAAACCTTTTGCTTTCTTGCAAAGGGGCTTGCGAGTGTCCTGAAGGCTGCATGTGTGAGAATCTCAGGTTTCCTTCTCCTCCAGGATACTTAAAAGGACAAAGGACTTACACTTACTTGTGGGAAGTGGTCTTTTTCTGACCCTCAGCTTGATTGCATACCAACCAAAAGCTAGAAATAAATCACAGGCAGGCATACTGTGCTTTAACCCTGCTCATAGTCCCCAATTAATTAACCTAAAGCGAAAGAGTCCACAGAGCCTCTTGTCAGCCTAACTTGCATGAGAAATTCTCCCCCAGCCTCCAAAACTTGCAAAGAAAGCAAAACAGCAATAGTATTTCATAAGCGCAAGTTCAAAAGAGCTGTGTCATGATGATAAAGAAATGATTACTGTTTACCATAAGAGATTTCCCTGCAGAGGGTATGCGAAGAGCTATCAAGACCCATCACACAACAAAGCTTAGGCAAGCAAAAATCTGACTTCTTTATGCTTAAATCCCATGCTCAAGTACAAGAAGGAAGACGACTATCACTGAAAGCATCTCCAGGCCAAAGCTACAGCAAAGAAAGAGAGCAAGAGCTGTTTCTGAAGGAGTGTCTGTGTGGGACCCACCATGCTGAGCTGTCTTCTGCAGCGCGCGCAAAAGCACACGTGTAAATAAAGCTTCCTGCTGGATTCATTGCTGGTACATGCAGTACTGAGTGCTAGCAATATACATTCTCAGATACTCATGAACTGTGAATCATATCTAACTTTTTGTGAGTTGTTTTTTGTTGGTTTTTTTTTTTTCCCTTGAGTAGTAGCATTGGATTTTTGATGTTGCTCTATGTGCTCCTAAAGGGCCAAAATCTGAAATACTTTACTTGGGAAACACATCTGCTGTAATCTGTTAGAGCCAAGAATTTACAGCTGAGAGATTGTTTTGACCCCAGAAGAGTGATTGAGAGACAGAGAAATTAATTGTAACTTTAAATTTAGCCTGAATAAAAAAAGCAAGCGAGAGAGAATGTTTCTTTTTTTGGGGAAATGTCATTTCACTAGAGAGTTAAGGCTTAATAAGGTCTGGAACCTGGGCTTGCCCCACAGAAAGGACTATGTCCAATAGAGCAGAGTTGTGCTTAGTGAACGTGGGGCCTCTCAGTAGAAACTTAAGTGCCTGCATTGATTTCCTACAACAAGAAACTGCAGCATTCCCCAAGTTCAAGTTAATTCTGTTTGATATTGTTTATCTGGCTAAGACACATTGACGTGGAACATTTTTCAATATAAGAAGATTTAGACTCCTATTTGTGACCACTGTCAGAGAGGATTCCTGTATCATTTGGCTGAAAGCAGGCAGGGGAAGGCAGCAGCCCGTGAGGATTGCCTACCATTAATAATGCTGTATATTTCCAGCTGTTGTTCCTGAATGTCACTCTGACATATTCCCTAAATAAGTCTCACCATTTAACTGACACAAGCACAGGTGAGATTCATAATAAGGTGCTCAGGAGTCTTAAGAAGGCTTTCTCACTCACTTCCCAGCACTGCATGGGCTTCCACAGGGACAAATCTTTTGATAGACCTCAAAAGCCTCTCATAAAATGTCTTGCATCTTTCATATTTTTAACACAAGTTTTTCCTTGCTTGCTGTGGCAGGCTCAACTATCCCCACCCACTACTACTTCTATTTCAGGGAGCTGTTTTATGACTAATTCCTCTTAAAGACTATGGTGTAATAAAGATGCTAAGAGACTTAAACACAAGGACCACAAAAAACCTTGGCAAGCAGAGAATGGAGCCCTAAACATTTCTGTGCTCAAATTCAGTATAGAGTGCAGGCATGAAAGGCAGAAATTGCCCATCATTCCCCATTCTTATTGCTGTCCTCCGTCCCCAATCCACTTGTGTTTGTTCTGTAAAATCACACTTGACAATCTTCATCCTGGTGAAGTTTTTCTTCTGGATAAAAAAAAAAAAAAAAAAAAAAAAAAAAAATGGTGATAATTACATGTCCTGTTCCAGGCCAAGCAGCTTAAGTATCTTGAATGTCCATTCACATTCACACAAAATCTGCATGCTTCAATATAATGATGTGGATCCTGCTTTTACTTTTGGATCTTGATAAATGATATCAAGTATGAAAAATTTCTTCTGTCCCACATTTTAACACTACTTAGAAGCCTTCTGATGTCCTGTAAGAACAGAATAAGTAATACTTTTATTACAAGCCAAAATACTTTAAAGATTAAAAAATAGTTTGTATTAAACTTGATCTCAGAAAGAAATAATCTATATACTTCCCATGGTATTTTAATGAGAAAAAAGCTGTTTGGGTTCTTAGGTCCTTCAGAATACAGGAGATTTATCAGGTAGCTGTCAGACAACCCTAATTCTGTAATCAACAGGTGAAGAAGCAGTGGAACTGTCACGACGCTTAATTGACTTCTTGGAGTAAGACACTCATCTGTAGGGAAGTTAAAGATGAAAGCCTGGAGCGAGGCCGGAATTTCTTTTTAAGAGTCTGAAATGAACTAGGCATCATTCACTTCACAAACCAAACCACTAATGTCATATCAGTATGTACATGCCAGACCAAATCCCAACAGAAGTCTTCAGTGGAACTATGGATACTAATCAAAATTCCAATAAATGAAGCTCACTCAGCATTTTCATAATTCATACCAGGTCCTCAGAACACTCTGAAATTTAAATGCTTTAATCACAGGCTGCACTGCAGTTCTCTAATTAGCAAGTGTTCATGGAATGTGCTGCTCTGCAATAGGACACATCCTACAACGGCTTATAATATGAGTGGGAAGGTAACAGACACATTTAATAGCACAAATTAACTTGATGGTAATGAGGAAGCCTCTCTGTCAGTAATAACGCAAATTAAATTATCTACTACCTCACTAGTGATGAGCAATAAATAAGAAAGGTACACAATTGCTTACAAATAAAACAGCACAAGATCAGCTTAAAGATGTCGGTCTTGAAATCTCCTTGGCATAGCAGCATTCGTTCCCTTAACTCTGACACCATTTATTTGTAGGTAGACTGGATCTTCAGCATTATCTTAATTAAGCTTTTAAAATTTAATTTCCTTTTTCAAAGGAGAGTATCTTGGGCAATACACAGCGTGTTTTCATTAACAATGCAACAGCTTCAACAGTGTACTTTCAAGATGAGCAGAAAACAACAACAAAAAGCTCTATCAGCAGATGGCCTGAGAGGGGGGATGGGACAGAGGGGCACTGTGCAACACAAGTCTCTGGACAGTCACCTAAAACACAACAGGTTTCCCAAAGGCAGTCAGCCACTAAAAGATCAAGCTGCAAACTATGTTTCAAGGACACATAGTTTATTTAAATTAAACTTTAGGTTTGTAGGCAGATGTTAAAGACTGCAAATATTTGTATCAAGAGTTCTTTTCAGGGTTTTTGACATTTTAAGATTCAGCTGAAATTAGACCCTGCTGGTTTTTTGCTTTGAAAACAACTGAAGAGACTAGCAGATTATTTTCCTGAAATTAGTTGAAACAGAGCAGGGTTATCTACTGCTGTAGCTCATTCAAAGAGATTCGGAGACAACTCTTGGCAATTCAGCAATTAATCGTATTAACTGCAGATGCAATACCCTTACTTGGCACTCACTAGAACTGCAAATTCAAAAAGATCCAAGACAATGAGTGATCCAAATAGGTAAAGCACGATGAATTTTTAAAAACTTTTTTAAAGTGCAATGAATCTTTGGTGTCAACCAAGACTGTAAAATATACTTTTTTCCCCCCCATAACTTCCTTGGACCTTCCACTTAAATGCAGAAGGTATAATATCCCATGAGTCATGACTGGGAAACAAAGATGACCCAGAAGCAACTGACCTTAAAATTTCACAGCTCACACAATACAACACTGATGTACTTTGAACAACTGCAGATAAGGTTTGCTTCTATCATGTGCTAGTGTTTTAGCTTGTGCACTTAACATATTATGCAATCTTTTGCAGTTAACATAATATTGTAACCAAGTATGTAAGTGCAAAACAGTTAAATTAGCAATCTTTCAGCAAGCAGACAATACAAAAACACTGCTAGTAATCTGCCAGTCCTCTGTTAATACAAGTGATGTTAGAATGAAGATACAAAATAATGCTGGTCAGAGCAGTTTCATCAACAAGATAAGCCTAACAATGACAGCAGACAGAAGAGTAGTAGTACATTCTCCTCAATCAGGGTTTTCAAGATTTACTGGAGAAATAATGTTTTAGCAGTCCTAGTCACCTGGAGCATAAAAATAAGTACATATAAATGTATTCAGTAAGAGCAAACATGTTGATGTTACCTTTTTTTACAAGGTGAAAACTCAATAAATAAGGAAACCAAGTAATGCATAGTTCACAATACTATATAAGATAAAAAGAAAAAAGTAATGGCCATAGCAGACATCAATAACTTCACTTAATGGTGGCGGGCAAAGTTGTGTTGCTGTAATTTAGGGAAGATTAGTGTTGTGTTAGATGCAGTAGACTTTAAACAATACACTCCTTACACAAAGTCCATACTTCTCTTCCCCTGATTACCAGAAAGATTCCTGCAATAGTCCTGTTTTTATAGAGCCATATTTCTTTCTATATGAACAGCAAGAGACATCGTCTTAAATACTGGAGTATTTTAAGTTGTTCTTTCCTGTTTAATAAGGACAATGAAACAATTTACAGATTGTTTCTGCTGGAAGGAAAAGCTATTTTGCAATAACTAGTTTGTAAAGTAATGAAACTAGGCAAACACTGGAAGAACATAACAAAAAATATTGGCTGAATAATATAATAGTACTATAATAAGAATATATAATAAACATATTATGAAATAATACAAATATTGGTTACACAATCAACCAATATTATTATAAATATAGTTTAACTTTCATTTAATATTGATATTTGAGTGATCTATCCATAAAACATATTTATTCAATATTTTCAAAATTTCCCACAATATAATGTAAAAATAATATAATGGTTATATGAATATATTATGTAATATGTTGTTATGTAATTAAATAATTATTATATTGGTTCAATCATAGTTCACTGCATGTCATTTTTCTGTGTTTATTAAAGGTGAAAAGAATTCCAAATTATTTATTCATGCTCATAATCAAAAGAGATTTCCCTATCCTGTGATCCTATTTCAGTCACATCAAACTCCTTTCATTGTTTTATGAAACTACAGAACTACAGATCCTTAATTCTGCTAGATTTGGTTTTAGACATATTCCTGGATGTGATGTGGACAATTGAATCACAAGTACTGAAGCTGTTGGTCTTCTATGAATAACAAAATTTCGATTAAAGACTCACCAGTGCTAACAGTTGTTTGTTAGCATACTTGTATAAAATTTAGGTTTTTCAATATCTTGTAGAAAATGGCCTTCATACACCACATTATACTATCTGCAACATCTGACTGGGAAGACAACTTCTAACTCACTCATTTAAGAAATAGCTTGCCAACTCAAGCAGCACTTGAAATAAAAACAGGAAGGGACAGGAGTATGGGACAAAGGACTAAAGTGAACCTGAAGACACTTCTGAAGGAGTACTCTTTGTCACATAATGGAACGAGTGCCTCAAGTAGCAGACATCAAGGGTGTAGCTATCATGTGTACTATTTCCTTTTATTCTCAAAGAGAAAACTGGAGGAAAAGTACTTAATGAAAAAAACCTGGTGAAAAAACATGAGCAAGTATAAATGGAATATCAAAGAGCTATAGCAGAAAACAAGACTGAGTTTCAATCAGTTCAGAAGTTATTAGCATAAATCTCTTTCTTTCCTTCAAATGTGATGAAAAGCAAACTTTTCAGCTATGGTCTGTAGTGAAGCTTCCCTGGTTGTAACACCACTTCTAAGAATTTGAGACATATATTCTAAAACTGCCCACTAATTAAGAGCAACTAGGAAGAAACCTTTTAACATGCTACTTAGAAAAAAAAAAACCAACAACCAAAAAAACAACAAACACCAAAAGTTCCAGAAGAAAGCCTTACCGCCTTATTCTACGTCTTCCTTTACTGCATTTCAGGTTCAATACTAAAGCACATTCTGTTTCAGCTTCTTTGTTTTTCCTGCAGTAGATTTAGCCTAGAAAGGAATAACTTCTCTGGCTGAGTGAATGAAGAAATTGCTTTTTCTAATTTTTACTTTTAATTAGAATAAACAAGCTAGGAGCACAAATGTTCTGCTGCAGAAGATGAAATTGCATGAGGACAGCAGAAGCAATGCTGTTCAACACCAAATCTTCATGCATCTAAAGCTCAGCAGGGTTATGTGGGTGATGTTTTTACCATTCCTTTCAGTACTACCTTAAGCAAATGACTGAGGTCTCTCTGGTATGATAACAGGTCCTGGTCAAAGAAGGAACTTTAATCTGTAAGACTGAGATCAAAGGTTCAGGGAACTGGAAGTAATTTGCCCTCCTGGCCATACAACAAGACCTTACTTGCCATTCCATAGCATTCCAGGATACCGAGGAAAGACAGGTACAACTTGGGCGTTCTTGTAAACAGACATACAAGCACATGGTTAGCATGCCTGACATCTTCAATGAAGTCTGCTGCTTCCCTGTCAATTCTAATCTGCAATTACCATTTTTGCTTTCTACCATGACATTCTCATGGGCTGTGTTGCTCAATGTGGTGTCACTCTGGCTCGTACAGGCAGTAAACTCACAGGTAAAAATATCAAGATTGCATCTTGCTCTGCACAGCAAGGCAAGCAAAAGAAATTGTAAATCCATAAATCCATCCATATTCTAGTCTCCTGAGTTTAGATTATAGATACAGATTTATGAAGTCCTCTTATTCAAAGTTATGGCCTCAATTTTGCAGCTTTTAGTTTCAAGTGTAATCTCATTCCACTTAGATAATTTAACATGGCAAGGTAAACATATGCTGTTATCTATTATCATGTGCCTATTTACAGAAGCAAAGACAGGCCACAGGATACAAATATAATTTCTTCCATAGCTGCCCGCGTCCTCGTCTTCCCCACCCACCCACCCCCATCTATGCACATTCAATTTACAGCCATTATTGTTTATTTTGCTTAGTAATGATCTGATAAGGCAAAAGGTCCATGACCTTGGTGACTCGCTGTTACTCAAACACAGGCCAGTAAGGTGAGTTCACACCAGTACTATTTCTTTCCAAAGAAATAATTTGCCAAAAACCTTTAACTGCCACACAGTTACACAGGCGTTGAGTCTGTAACTTCCTTTTAACATTTCTTAGGCAAACCAGCAGCATATAAAACCCTGCTGCTACACTGAAGAACAGTTAAGTATAGGCCAAGAACAAAGCAATTGTGCTTTCAAGGCTATGCACAGCCTCCTTGCCACAGCCTGTCATCTCCTCTTGATATGAGAAAGAGACTGCACGGCAAAGAAAATGTGCAAACCGGCTATAATAAACAGGCTTTTTATCTAAGAGATGATGATATTCTATTTAAGCTGGAAGGGACCATGACAATGAGAATACATGCACATCTGTTAATGTCCACATGGCTTATTGGTAGTTTAATGTGCTTCAAAGTATCAGGAAAGTATGTATTGGGGATGGATGACCATCAAGTCAGATTTTCTGACTTAACAGGTCACACAGCTTGATTTTAAGGGACTTTTTCATGTATTTTTAAAAAGTTTTTATTTCTGAATCACATACTGACTCTCATAACAAACCCCTGTAATCTAGTCTATCATCACAAGGAAGACTTCAATATTTTATGTTTTCAGATTATTTGACTACAGTATATACAATAGACAGTAAATTTAGCCTTAAATCTTAAATGGCAGATGACTGCCTTCCCTAAGAGACTGCCTGCGGCCTTCAGACTTGTGTTTTCATAACTCAAATACAGGCTAAACTCAAGATTAATCCTTGATTCTTTTTCAAGTAACAAAATAGAAATCTATACTCCCCTTGAGTCCACAGTGGCCGACTGAAGGATTTCTTCCCAAGTCAATTAGCAATATAAATTCCACCCAGATAAATGTATTTAGGTGTGTGTTGAGATCATGAACCTTATTGTTCCACCCTGTCTTGTTTTCAAGCTTCCCACTAATCTGTTGCTAATAGATACAGGTGCCAGAATTGTTGTCTACAAAGGCTTTTCCCTATAATGGAAAGAATTTGTGCTGCTGTCGTTTAGCACTCATGTTCCTAAGGTGCCTCTTATGCTAACATGTGGAAGACATTATAAACATTTTGTACCTTCACAGAGAGAAATGCCAGTGCTTCTGGTTGCCTGCTCATTGCCATCTGTGTACCTGCAGCCAGCCAGGTCGATCTGGCTCACTTCAGAGCCCTGTCGTTTAGGTAGTATCTTGTCACGCAGTAGAGGATCCTGAATTCTGCAGAACTGTAGTTCAGCTACAGGTCCCACGACCTCCTCCAGCGGAAATTCTCTTTCCTTCTCACTAACTTGCCAGCACTATGTTTAAATGTGGAACTTACACCCAGTGCGCAGCCCTGCCTGGAGGGACCTGGTAGCTGTTGTAATTATGCTGCAGGGAGGCTAATGAGGATACTGACCTTGAATGAGACGGCTTCAGTGCCAGCAGGGAACTGCACAGCTGAAGCACTGAGGGAGCCCGCTCCCTCTGAAGGCAGTGCAGATCAGCATCTTGCAGAGCCCGGCTATTCAGGGCTGCTGTCCTTTCTCACACGATGAAGCTTCCAAAGCCTCTCCCCTACCCGAGGCACGCTCCCCGAGCAGTGCCTTACCACTGCCTCCCCTCAAAGCACAATCCAATACTAACTCATTAAGAATGGACGCTTAATGTGGCCTTGTGGCTCTATAACCCACTGTAATTAATTTGTTATTTTCACATCTCTGACGGTTTTGGTACAAGCAGGCAGTATTCTCTGGATACATTGTTTCCTCAAGTCTTGCCACATATGTCTGTTAGCTACTGCTTTGTATTACTAATGAGTCTAAACAACACCTTGAGGCAAATCTTGATTAGCATGTTAATTAGGATATTCCTAGCAGGCACTTTGGGTGATAGCTTACTTCCAAACACCAACAATAAAACGTGTTCAGATTAAGACATCAGGTTGAATTATAAAGATGGACACACTGGAAATGCTCATGAAAAATCAATCTCCTCTCACCATTCCCAGTCCCTTTCCCTAACATCTATAGTGAAAGCCCTTGAAAAGCTAATGCTTGCACAGAACTAGCCAGGCACTGGCTTCCCAAGCAACCTTGGGTGACTATTGGTCTTTCTCATCCTTTACTGTACACGCAAACACAGATACAGAATGGAGAGCTATGGCGAACAAGACTAGTCTGCTGCTCTGAGCTCCTCCCTGCTAGCTGAGACCTGATGCAGCGTGCAAGCTCACAGAAGGCTATGGGAATATTTCCAATGATTCTTGCAGGCTTTGAGTGATGCCCAAAGGCCAGATTATGAAACACAGTCTGCTTTTTTTGCTATACAATACAATATCCTTTATACATGCAACTCCCAGCTATGCAAAGCCTGTGCCATCCACCTATCCCCATATCTCATTGCACGACACCATTGACATACCTGACAGTGAAAGATGCGGAACAAATCGGTACAAAGCAGTGACCTCCCAGCATTGGTTTAAATGAGCAAGATGATCAGATATGACCTCTCACACACAAAAATTCCTCTCCTCTCCTTTCCCCTTCTTTGAAAATAAACATAAGGCAAATAATCCAAGCCCATACTGGTTTAAGTACTGTTTATTTAGCTTTTTTTAAAAAAAAATAAATCCACCTTTACTGTTTCTCATATTGCTGTCATAGTGATAAGGTTCTTTCAGCACACATCCACTACACAAACAACAGTGATGAAACACAGTTGCAATAAGAACTAGTCTCCAGCTGAGTGAAGAATGCTAATTTTTTATTGTACATGGGTTAGTGAGGAAGGGAAAATGCCCATCATTGGTCTCAGTTGAATTATTTTTCTTTTCAGTAAGATATTTTTAATATGGATGAATTCTCAGAGTGTCTCAGTTCTCGCATAATTTCCCATTGAGCAGTGCTTTAATCTGGTATTAGTCTCAGTATTTTCAATGGGGTTACACAGATTACAAGGACTTTTGCAGATAACTATGCACTAAGATTAGGCAAAGCTGTGTGATATTATCCCACATGTCTACCCTAATCAGTGGAGGGAAGTTTCTACCCTGGAAACAATGCCATGTTTGTCAGTGATGTATTACAACATATTTAATTAAACCAGGGCTGGAAATTGTTTACATAACATACCGGACTGTGAAAAAAAAGATTGTTGAAAAGAGAAACAGCACCCATCCTGTCATTTCCACTCCAAGGATGGTAATCCCCAATAGGTCGTAATACTGCAAACATTACCACTGAGTTTACTGGCCGGAGCTCCAGGGCCATTACTCACCACCACTTCACAAAGGGAGATTCATCTCCTTTATCCTAAGGCACCTGTGTACGGACAGCTCCTGCAAACCAGTGGCCCTTCACCTCCATCTCCCTCCACAGCAGACAGTTTGGATGGTCAGCTTTGACCAGACAGATAACATTTAGGAGGCTAACGTTAAGCAAGATCCTACCCTTGGTATGCAAGAATCCAGCTGGTTTTAGCAGAGAATGGATGAAATCAATAAATCCTGAGGTCTTCTTTCATGGTTCAGAACGATTATTTTCACTGTCTCCATTTTGATCAATTTTTCTTTCTATCTGGAGAGACATAGAGTTTATGGAAAGTTTGGAAGTCGGGGGGGGAGGGGGGGAGGGGGAAGCAAAGAAAAATGCAACCACTCCATTTCTATCAGGCTAAGAGAAAGAGGAAGGAAACTGAATTATAAATGTATCTACATTAGTTATTTTCCTCTTTGAAAGTAAGATTTAATTACTCTTTTAAGAGTGCAAAATATATTATGCATGATTTATTTATGAAACAGAAAGTACTGCTGCACAGGTTTATGTAATAAATACCTATATGAAATTTACTTTAGAATAATGACAAATATATGCAATATTTGAGAAGGTGCTGTTCTGCATATTAAGGTATTAACATTTACTGTTTGCCTGTAGACATTTGTAAAGCAAGAAAAAATAGAACAGTGGAAATACAAAACATCAATATTATTGACTTTTTAGCAGAAAGGTATTTACATACTGCTTCTGAGCCCTATCCCACAGTAAAACATAGTGCTTTAATGCATATGCAGAAGAAAAGTATGTTTTGTAGAGGTAAAAACTGGAAAATGAATGTGGCATTCCTACATATTCATTGAAAAGTAGCTCCAGGGGATATAGATATACATAGAGTATAGGCATTGGACCTGTATACTGGTATAAATTTGAAACAGAATCATGTAATTTGAAATCCTAATTAATTTTAGAATGCACCTGGAAGAATTGAAGTGTAACAGTAATATAATTTTCAGTGTTGAGGATTCTTTCAGAACTCATTCAAAATATTTCACAAAAAATCATTTTTCCTCCCTCCAGATTTCCAGATTTTCCATATTTTTCCTCAGGGGAAAAAAAAATTAAACAAACAAAACCAAAATAACAGACACTTTCTCATCTACCATCAAAGCCCAACAAAGCTGCATGATAAAATGAGAAATATGGGTTTGTCCCTGAAGTTTCTTAGTGTTTTCTTGATCTCAGGTCTCTTTACAAAATGTGGGTAATGGGAAGATTACTTTATTGTTTGCTAATGCCTTGTCTTTCATAAGCTTGATGGGAAACTATGAGAGAAAGGCAGGTGGAGCAATGGCTTTCTTGAAGTCAAGGGAAAAGCCTGGAACCTAAATTTTACCCAGGCTATTCATTAATTTATATGTTGCAATTCTTAGCAAAGGTTTTTTCAAGTTGTGCTTCCCATGCTCTTTGTAAGAGCAGCCTATTAGTGTCAAACTGTAATAGCGTCAAATTAGGTGACATGAGCATTCAGGCCCTGAAGCCAAGTATTTTTGCATTACAGCAAAAATGTGCGTGGAAAAGGAACAGTGCAGTCCCAGCATGTTGGTAACTGTGGTTTTATCTGTTCTGTTGTACTGATTTACTAAGAAGAGAAAGGCAAGATAAAGTCCTTAGTATCTATGACCTAGAATCACAAACCATTTAGGTGACTATATCCCTGTCAATGAGATATAGGCTTTTTTAATGTGTTTGTGAATGTGAAACAGCTCAAGTGAGAAGAATCCTGGATACCAGTTCGGTTTCCCAGAAAACATAAAGTATATATTGGTTTCAGAAGCTACTTGGGTCTACTTCAAAACCTACTGAAACAAGTAGGAAGTGTCCTACTGGCTTCAATAAGCACTAGTAAAGATAGTGTTGCCTCCAGCCTAATTGCCTGTTGAGAGTGCAGTGGATTATCCAGTAGTTTAGGATTCCTGAAGATTTCAACTTGTTTCAGTAGTAGTTTTACAAACACAGAAACATGCGGATGAGAACGCTGCCATCACCCACTCAGAGCGGGGATTATTCCTTACATTTTAAGAATCTTAAAACCAGTCTTCTTTCACCAACGAGGACAATAAATACCCATTTTCCACAGATTTCATACTTAAGAGACGCAAATGAAAGAATTATGGTAACACTACATATGCAGTGGCATAAAGCTGCAGCATGTTTAAACACAATATCATCATTTGCTTTTAATTATTAGACGGAGAAGGGAAAAATCCTGATTTCTTGTCGGCACTAGATTATGCATAAGGACAGTCATAACATATATTTATCAAAATATATTTTAATTTACAGCCACTAATGAGCAGTTATTTGAATAGACCTCTATATAAGTATACAATATTAAATAACTGGTTTTCAGCATGAGTGATACTGTGTTATTTTTATGGAATAACTCACTAAAAACATTGAGGATGGAATAAAAAAGGCAGACTTACTTAAAAGTTTAGGAAGGTACTTGTTTTAACTGAAGAGTGCCCAGTGCATAGACAGCCTTGTTGAAAATCTGTAATAAAGAATATTCCTTAATTATCACTGTAACCATTAGTGGTCCTATATAACGAAATGACTTAGACTTCGTTCTGCAGATAATTTAAGAATTATCCTTCATGCTGGTGCAGACCAACTACAAAAGCCTACTGAAGTTCTCTTCCTTGTTGGCATATGTTCTTTCTTCTGTTCTCTATAATTACTATGCCTCTAGTATACACTTGAATACACTAGAGACAAGAAGAGGAAACATAAAATATTTAATACTAAACCTTCAAGATGAGTACACACACATGGATATACATAAATCCGCTACTTCTTATTAAAAACTTGTACCTACTTTGTTATTTTAGACTGAGAACCCTACAAAAGAACGTTTCCTTATACCTTAGCAATGCTACAGGGACCATAAGTGAAAAAAAAAAACAACACCCACCCATGAAACAAACTACCATTAAAGTTACTTTCCAATTTCAACCTTATCCAGAGCAGATGGAGCAGAAAATCATACTTCCCGTGTGGGGGTCTCTCGCCTGTCATTGAAAGGCAGCACAATATTCTAGCAATCTTCAGATAGCATTTGTCTCAGGATATTGTAAGCTACTAACATTGATTAAGAAGCCCCCAACTATATATAATCCATGCCAAGGTTGACACAAAATCAGCTGCCCATTCAGAGCCAAAAATATTTATTTTGAGGCCCTGGTGTTTGCTCTCCCCAGCAGATACTGAATGAACAACTATTAATTACATCATGTATTTATGCCAGTGTTCTTCCCAGTTGGAGTGCAATTCAATGCATTTCTCTTTGCACAGCACACAACAGTTTTCAATCAACTAGAGGGAAAGATAAAGCAAGAAATTGTTACCATTCTCCTCCTCCCGGCACTTCTACTTGAAAAAATACTCTCCAGTGAAAAAAAAACTGTGGAGTGCACGTATTCCAGCAGGCTCACGATGGGCTCCTTCAGTCTTACTAACACAGAGGTACAAAGAAGCTGTTCTATACCAATATCTACAAAAATTAGAGGACTCTTTTTATATTCTTCTCCTTAATTTTCATTCCGGTCTGCCTCTTTCCCATTTGAGATTTGACACATAGCTTTAAACTCAAGCCAGAAAAGGAGGAACAATTACTCAGTATCTTTCCAGGAGGAACTCAAATACCGTGATTTTATGATGGAGTTCATTTTTTGGTTTTGTTCCTCCCTGCTGCCCCTCCCAGCTAGCATTTTCCTATTAATTTGAACAAGCAATCACCTACAAGCTACCACAATACAAACACTCATCAAACATCACCAAACCCCAAATATTCAACTGTTCCTTTCCTCTACATTACTCTGGCTTTTATATGAATGCATGTTTAATCTGATTCCAAACCATAAAACTCCTTCTGTTTCAGTGTTTTCAAACTTCTCTCACTGTAACCAAAGCTGTGTTACGCTTTCTTTATCAGGAAAGCAGACTCTTCCTCTCAGCCAAAGTTCAAATCCCCAATCTCCAGCTGTCACTCAAGTGGCTGCACTCTAAAACTCACGACTCCTGTCATTCAAGCAATCTAGGGGGCACAACATCCTTAATGCTGCTCTCTTGACCCTTGTCAAGCCAGCAGCTGTGTTTCTCAGCACAACAGATTAACCTGCTACTCATGCTCCTTTCTGCCTCTGGCTGCATCTGACTTCTCATCTCCACTACGAAACACGTAAATCTCCAGTCACCGCAAAACTGTGTCAGTCGGCTGCAAGATTTTACCCCCTCCTCCCCCAGAAAGCAACGTGGTTTCAATCTGGGTTCATTTTTACCTGAATTACTGAAGTCGAAGGAGACGAGCTTGGATATCCAACTTCACTCCCACTTAGGTATTCATTGCAATAAGCTTAGCTTCCAAATCAATGACTTTGGCACTCCTGGGGAATGAAATGAAGTTATCACAGTCACTATCTGTGCTGAGAGTGCGGTGACAATCACTCCCACACTGTGGAGTATGGGTACCTCTGGATAGTACATTGGGATGCTCTTCTCAAGTTATTAGAAATATTTTAATGAAAATGTCAATAAATCTCTTTTCCAGGTTACAGCTGCCTTAAGTAGCAGGGAAGTGGTGGCAAAGAAAAAGCTAATTAAGCAAGTATTGAAGGCATCTTTTACTGCCTCCCACATTAATGCTTCATTAAGGAAGTGGAACTGCTTTTGGACTGCAATGATAACAGAATGCACATGTTCAGGAGAGCATAAAGGATAATATGAAGTTCAGGACAATACAAAACACAGGTTTAAATGATAATCAGCCTTAAATATAATCTAAAAGCTGTATTTTATTTCCAAAATATAAATATCGAGAAGGGAAACCCCATATTTTCTTCATCAAAGCCAACTATAGCCTTAAATATAGAGGATTTTTTTTCCTCAGACCATGCAGGGGCAGGTCAAATGGAATAAGACACATGTGAGTAACAGTTTTGCTTCCTTATGATCTTCACACGCAGAAGCTGACAAGATGACTTTACACATGCTTGACATCTTACCAATGTTTGTCACTTTCTCCTGTAACAAATCTTTGACAAATAGCTGAAGTAGCAGTGTTTTCACAAAAGGTGACTTGGTTATCATGGTTTCAAGAGAGTTTTCCATAAAAATGAAACTTGAGTAAAGACATGGTTAGGCTGTACCAGCCCAGGAGACCTACCCCATGAAACTGTTCTTTGCATTTGTCCAACTGGAGAGACTTGTGTGCTATCTGTTCACAGTCCACTAAGGATTTATAATTTTTCAAGGTGACTGTTTTGAGTATAGAGGCTAACATTGCTGGGTAAGAGAGACTACATAGGTCTCTGGTAGATGGAGACCTTTAACCTATCATCAAATCGTGTGCTTTCTCACACAACGAATAAGAAAAGTACTTTCAGGCCTGAAACATCCTTGACGTGAAGCCACACACACGTTCAAATAAAAACTGGCTTCCATGGGTTTTGTAGAGGCATGCAGATCAACCCTAGCCTTTACGGAAATATTTCTTGCAATCTCTTGATCAAAACTGAATCCACAGATTTTACTTACATTTAAAATTCGCCATACTGAATATTTCCTTTTTGTCGATTCCTCACAGTGAAAAAAAAAACAACAAAACCAACCAAACATTAATCTATCAACTATTACCTAAATATTTTTATTAGATTCTGAAACTCAGGAATTTCTCATATAAGATACGAAAGGACCACAAGAATGATCTTTGTGTTCCATAGAGAGCAGGTAACAAAGGTTATGAACACTAGCGGTTTGATGCCCTTACATTTTTCATATTCATTAAAAATAATGTAGGTATGTGTTTACTACACCCCACACCAAGGCAGCGTAACATCCTGTGTAATGTTTTAGTACAAGATTAGCATTCAAAACACAAGACTGACATGACTACCATCTGAAATATCTTAGAACAAAAATTAAAATCCTTATCAAGACCTGTTAATATAGGATAGACAAATGCTAAGCTGTCCTGCCAGTTTTTTACATGTGGTTCCCTTTTCCTTCCTCACTGAAGAGAATGGTTTCCAATGCAATATCATAACAGTATTTTTTTATACATTTGGTAAACATACATGAATGTTAGGATCTCTGCAGCAAAGAAGGGAGAATATTGAAATGAATGAGAGGTCTTTGCCCATGCATACAACCTATATTCAGGGATACTTAATGCAGGAAGGGGGCTGCCAAACCCGGAACCTCTGTAGTCAGTGTTTGCCACCTTCTAGAGTGCAAAGATGAGCTCTGCCTGCAGAGACAGCTGCTGTTCAGTCCCTTCTGTGTTTTAGAGGAGGGGATGTCACCAGGAGAGATCTCATTTCTAGAGGATTTCTAGGCTAGAGGATGTGACCTGAAAGCTTTTACTAAATGAAAATGCAAGGCTCAGAAGCTTGGATCGTGCTAGCATGTAGGCCAACAAAAATGCAAGCAAAAAAAGCCCATTTCTTTTCTGCTTTGGTTGTAAGGTATAGGTTAAGTTTTCACCTTTTACACTCTTAATGTCTCAACTAACCACAAAGCTAACCATCATTATACAACACTGGCACACTGAGGAAATCTGCTGGTGTAAAGGCTCTCGGTTCCACCTGTTCCTGCTAGCTGCACATTTGGCAGAAAAGCCTGAGCAGATCAAGCAGTGCATATTCTGCTGGTGATGAGGCTACGTAATCCTCAACAAAGCAATCAGAACATTCATATGTAAGAATGTACTTTCCATTATTTAATGCAGTAGGCAGTACTACTATTGTTTTTCATCCGAATTATAGCTGTATGAAATGAACTGGACTCATGTACTAAGAACATTTATGTTCTTGTTTCACTGTGGACAGCATACATATGGCAAAATTGGACATGCGTGTTCATACATGGAGAAGCAGGATTGAAACTCCTTTCAAACACTAGTAAGGGGGACTTTTACATACAGATCACAGACATTAATGCATAGAGAGTCCTACAATTTAGCCTTTGCTAAGGATAATAAAATTGGCATTACTGCATTCATTTTATATGAAGAGAACATATATGAAATAATCATGTTCAGGATGGCTTTACTGTGTCTATATTATTAAGGGCATTTGAGAACATAACTAAGAAACTATTTTCTGGATTAAAAATGTCCACTCCCTACGGCATTACATGACAGAGAAACAGGTTCTTGAAACTTACTGACTGTGAACAATTCACTTAAACCACTGCGAAGCCAAAAGTAACAGACCAAATCACTTTCCAGCCAACATGCCACAGTGTCATTGCTTGAGGAACTGAAACCAGCAGGAACACTGCAAGGACAGAAAAGGTAGCAGGCTCATCCCTCCAAGCCCAGCTCTCCTACAGGCAGGGAGATGGATATCGCTTTTGTTCTGCTCTCTGTGAAACCAAATTAGTGCTCTCTGGAGCTGAACTTGCTAGAAAAGGGAAGACTACTCACTAAATGACATACAGGAGCTGAATCTCTTGCTGATGCCAGGTGGTGCAGAAGCTCAGCCGAAGAAAGCTCTGAATCTCTGCTCTAATATTTCATTAGAACATAAACTAAACAAACTTTGAATATAGCAAAAGCTTTGACCTAACAGCTCAGAGAGGAAAAGATAAAACCAGTCCCTCTACTCATGTCCTCACTGGGCAAACCTCCTCCAGGCCTGCTCTTAGATCAAGCAGCTTTCTGTGCCACCTCTGGAGACACCAGCTTTGTGCGATATCACAGGATCCCTATAAAAAAACTCTTTCCTTCCTACCCTCCGGGGCCTGGCAGAATGTCTGCTTCTGACTCTTGTCAACAGTATCCTAGCTTGCCTCTCCACTACAGGGTCTGTGCTGAGCGAATCAGTTCCACACAAGTTGTGTTGTGTGCACCAGAATATCTCCTGTGTGCGATGCACATTTGCGGAAGACATCATCTTGAAGATATGGTCTGAACCAGTGTGCTGAATAAATCCAGGTGAGGCACGCTGGACTATCCTCCCTCTGCGGTCTTCTGCCTTAAAAACCAAACCAACAAACAAATGAACAAACACCAAAAAAAAAACCCTAGCAATAGAAACAAACAGAATGGGTGGTGTCTGCCAGATCTACTTATATCAATACTAACGGCCGTTCAGGACCTTGAGATTTCTGGTGCTCTGTATTCTGTCTGGGTTCTTCCTTTGCCAGCACAGTAAGTTTAATTGGCACACTACTGTGTGCCAGGGGCCATGCTGCTAATCCACAAGAATTCGGCAAAGACGACAAAGTTTTAACACTACAAGCAACAGCTTTTATGCATTAGATGATTTACAGCCAGCGTTGCTTGAGTGAAGGTTTATTTCTCATAGACCTGCAGCATAGTCCTATTGCAGCAGAGAGCTAGCCATCTGACTGGATATAGTCACATATGATCAGAGCAGTGCGTGGCTTAGTATAGACATACACAAGGACTTATATACCAGACAGATCTTTAACACTGGCCAATAACATTACCCAGTTGTTTCTTATCACTGCTGTGAAATCATCTGTAAAGACAGAAGCCCCTGTGGTAGTGGGAATCGTGCCACACAGATGCTGCTCTATGCTGTTTCAATCCTTTTGTCAGTCTTTAATGTGCCTTTGTTCCTCCACACACTGCAGAAGAGAATTGAACAGCTGGTGATTGTCTCCAAGTTTATATCTAGCTTTTATTTAAAAATTTCACAGTGCCTCCAATCTTCCCAGCAGACTGAAACACAGAATGAAAAGCCTTACTTACAATATACATTCCGCCTTTGCTTCTGTACCTGGCATTCTGCGCGCAGGTTGCTGGATTCCCTCTCTCCAGCACTATTCCCCAGTGTCCTTGCTTTCTTGCTAGATGGATTTAGAAAGCATCCAACTGGACCACTAACAGATGGCCTGCTGTGACTTCAGGCACCTGTTGAACCAGGTGTTACCTTATTGAAGCTATTACAGATAATTCAATCCATGCTATGATGCTTTTTGAGATGCTAATGATCACTCTGATTTAAGGCAAAATAGCATGAAGTTTTTAAAAGCCATATGCTATCACTGTTGTATACATAAGGCCAGCTATTCAGATTGGTATAAATAGGCGTAACTCCAAGGAAACCGATAAGAATAAGATGATTTGCATTAATATGACCCATAGTCTGCAAGTAGGTCTTTTACACTGAAATTTATTCCTGATGAATACAAAATTATTAACCTGTGGAAGTGGCTGCTCTTATCACCTGAAGTTCATCTAACTACAAGAGGGGGCCCCTAGCTACAGGGCAATTCTGTATAAAATGTGCTATAAGCAATTTCTAATACTGGATATACTGGAAGGCATCACAACACACTGCACAGACATCTGATACACCACTGCCACTTCTGAGTGACCCAGGAAATATCAGCTTTATTCAGCGTGCCTTGTATGATAAAGCAAACATTCCAGTGAAGGGAAAGAAATCCTAGCTTTTCCCAATGTGCAGATTGTAACTAGCCCTTATATATGATGCCATTAGTAGTCTCTAATAAGCAAATTCCAGCATTTAGCAAATTACTTGGGTGTAAAGGGGACTGGGGAAGAGATCCTGCTGACTTTTCCTCCAGTCCTGCCCTGTCCATTTCCCTGGAAAGTTCCTGGAATTTACCAGCCTCAAGATTCTGCAAGGTCACAGGGATGCAAGAGTTTATCCACATTGGTTTAGACCTTAGCAAGTACAGCTGGTGCTCCACAATCAAACATAACTGAGAAAGGAACAGGACATTCTCTACAATTTTCTTTGCTATTCAGACACAGTTTGCCTATAAACTGATGTATATGCCACAAGGTTTGACAGTGGCGTGAGACTTACATGAGAAGTTGTCTTGGGAACACAGTGATGTGTTGCACTGCACACTGTGTCGCATGGTTTTCCGCTACCTGAACATCATACCCAGCATATAGATTCCCAGCACCATTTGGGAAAGAATTTGGAAACCAGTAGAGATGCCTGCGGCCAGAAGCATTGACAGCAGGTGGTTTTAGCTAGCAGCCAGTGCTTCTAACTACACAATATATTTGCACTACAGCATCAAAGGCTCTGTAACAATGCATCAAATTGGCTCATTACAAGGCAAAGGGGAGACACTGATCTAGCTAAGAAAACAAGGCATTCCAGTTGGTACTTAGTAGCCCCTGTCCATGTTACTAAATATGGAAAATTTTGACTGGTCATGGTGTTGAAGGCCAGAAGTGGAAAAGAAAAATAATCCTCTAAATGCATGATGAAAATAAGAATTTATGAAATTATTCAGACAAAACTTTCAGATTCCAGAGGGTCAATGGGATTCACATCTGCTTGTTTTGTTTTTGCTATGGGATTTTTGTTCATTAGTCCTGCCCTGCTCCCACATGTGCAGAATGTGATGGAGCAGCTTTTCCCAAGCAAGGATGCCTCCAGCCAGCTCTGGTCTGGCACCCATGGGTGCATTACTGGGGTGGCCAGGCTGTCGTTACTGCCAAAGAATGCGACTGACAGGAGCAGGGTCCCCACCACCTCAACATCACTTTTACTCTACAGTGACACAAACTGAAAACCTCTAAACCTCTGTTCCTTCCCATGCCCCTGTCTCTACCTCTCACTCTGTTTCTGCCTGCTTTTGGCTGGACCTTCTGCTTAACTGCAGGTTTAACCCTGGCACATTCTCTCACTTCCCATGCTTTTCAGGCAGAGAATCCAGTGAATCTACAGCATATAACAACCTCCCCCATCCATGTCCCATTATCCCCACTACAAGAATCCTGATGAGCCCCTTTAGGCCAGACTTTGGCCCATTTAGCAGTACTGAAATCACATCAACCAAGCAGAGTCTGTGCTGAAAATTTGGCCCTTTAAAAATATTAATTCGGTTAGAGAAAGGCAATTTTATGGAAAGATATTTCCAATTGTTAATTTTTGCTATAGCTGTGTTATGTTACCTCATTGAAATTTAATTGCTAAAGGGTTATAAGAGCCTAGAAACAGACCTAGCATCTGTCTTTTTTTAATGTCTCAATTATCACCACAGTAATTTAATGGCACCGTGTTAGAGAATCACCATTGACATGCTAATGAATGGCACCATGTTCACTTATATTAGCTCTATTTTTAAGAGGTTATAGGTTGAAGACAGACATTTTATGCTTCAGATATCACTAAGGCAAGCCATATCACATTTATCCCATTTTACTTTTGCAACTGAAATTACATATCTTTAAAATGTTCACTGAACAGTGAACTGCCAATGGGTTAAACTGGTCAATTACAATTATGTACTTGCTTCTTTAGATCAAGATAAGTAACACAAATCCTTTCAACCCATTTATTACTTAATTTGTCTGTCAGCATTTACTGTTGAAATTCCCTTCTGTTTGTTTTGTGGCTTTTTCCACAAATAGATATGCCCTTTACTATTAGCTTTTTAATTGAACAGCCTTGCTTTATCATAAATGTTTTACATTATTCTTCTCCTTTTGCTGAACCACGTTTACCTATCAATATTTTTTCATTTATTCTGCAGAAACTCTGTTGCTAACTAAAAACTCCCAAATCTATTACATCTAAATGATCACAGCGATTTCCATAATAAGAGATGCAATGATGTACACTGAGCTATTTATCTGCGAGCTTTTCAAAACATCTTATATGAATTTCTATAGATAAGTAATAAGGGATTGACTTCATAAACACAATGGAACAGCCTTCTGAGATCAGCTAAGTGCTAGTGTTATCATCAGAATTGATTTTGCATGGAAAGCTGCATCCTGACAATAATGTGAAAGGATTTCTTACTTCAGCAAAATTACCACCAGACTGGAGAATAATCCTGTAATATTTAATACTACAATATATTTAAGAACCTTTTATAATTAGTTTTGTTCTGTCATCATGCACGTTTTCAGCAGTTCCACTGCATAGCTTAGCTCTGCCATGAACAATTACAGAGACGATGCTGCAAACAATTTAGGTGTAGGGATTGACTAGCGTTTCAGAACGTCTCTCACCTCTCCTGGCTTTTCAGTCCCACTCATGTTGCCAGATACTCAGAAGAGTATGCTTGAAGTTACATCATCATCATCATCATCAAAAAAAGTTTCATAAGTGTATTATCACAGAGAGTGTTTCCTCAGAATGATCTCTCCTCCGTTTAACCTACATAGAGAGGATGGGATTGCATCCTGGAGCCCTCAGCGCTGCAGACAGTGGCCATTGCGCCCCCTGGTGTCCACATCTCCCATACCAGCATCGCGAAATAAAATATCATCTCTGCAGTTTTCTCTGATCTCCCTGGCAATGGGTTAAAAAAAAAAAAAAAATCACAAAAGCCTCTAGCCTCTACATCCATGCACAGGTTCTAGGTCCTTTCCCATGTGATTTTTACTTTGTGTTGGGATCGTTGTGTCCACCTCTGGGGGAGAAAGAGAGAATCCAACCCTGGGCTTCTCTGCAGGGGCAAGTCTAAGGGGTCTGGGACAGGCAGCCAAAAGCTGCTCTTAATTTCTCTGGCTCTCACCATCTCTCAAACGATAATATGTGGATCCAATCTTCTCCTGCCTGAGATATTTCCCTGGCCAAGTGCCAGGCTGTCCCTTTGTGGCTGGGCTGCAGTCTTTTAGGAGAGCTGCCACTAAAATGAGCTTTGTAATCACAGTCAGAGAAGCAGTGAAAGTGGAAGGAAAAAATGGTCATGCCATTAACTCTTTCTTATCTGCCACCACAGGAGCTTACAAATTGCCTCACAGGTACAATTATCAATTATCAAGCAGATTAAATTCCATCAGGCAACTTGCGACATCTATCTCAATGGAAATCCTACAGATGCTTTTTTTAAACTCCTCATTTGCAGAAAAGCCCACACTCTGCCTGGACTTTGTTATTCTGGCAAACTGATCCATGAAGAACTTCACAAGGGAATTGTGGTAGACACTTCCTCTCCTCCCTTACGCTGCTTTTGTTAGTCAAAGGACATACACAGCAGAATAAGCTACGACAGAAAAATTAAGGGAAGCCTGCCTAGATGAGCTTAGGGTATAGTCTAGCGAATATTTTTCCCGTAGTACCCTGTTGATTGCTTGAAGGTGAGCTTGTAATACACTCACTGGCTATAACTATGGTTTATATTTGCTCATATTACTCTTTATTAAGCCACTGCAACCGTGAGTAGCTTGATATCAGACATTAGAGGGATTGCAGCCATCTTCACACTATTTAAACCTGAAGGGTGACACATGATCCTTAAAAGAAAAATTAATTATCGCAGGAGGAGTCCAATCTATCTGTAGGTATCTGTAACTGAAGACTTTGAGAGACAGGACAGAGAATAGCAATGAATTAAACTGTGATCCACATAACATTGATCTAAAAAATGATGGATGATACAGCTGACTGCAACTCCTTTAAGGGTCTTCCTACCCATGCTTTGCAGGGTTAGATTTATATTGATACTCACGAGTATTCATTATATTAACCTTCACAGTGACCTGGTCAAAGGTCCTCATACTGATTGACTGATGTCAATGTGCCATTCTAACTAGCTAAGGAACCTCTCACCTAGACTGATCGGGATTTTACATAGGTCAAGAGGAATTGAAAATCAACAAGAACATTCCTAATTCGGATCAATTATCTCATGAGCTAGAAGTAAATCACTGTTGGATAGCTGAACAGTGCCTAGTTAAATGAAGTTCAGGACCTGTTCTTGTTCCAGACGTGGTATACAAAAGGCTAGTTAGGGTATTTGTAAGCAAAACTTTGGCCAAAATTCAGGTAATCTTTTTTCCACTTACTTTTTTTTTTTTTTTTTTAAGTATCTATAGCTTTTGTGAAGCAACCCAACAAATGGAAAATATAAGCCAAATTATCCCAGAAATTGATTTTCATTCCATAGAAGGCAGTTGATAGCTCATACGTTTCTACAGGATTTCTATCAAGCATAGACTACTTTAGCTAAGCACTAGAACGGAGTTTTTCACAGAATCCAAGTTCACAGAAGCTACTTATTTTAAGGAAGGCAGGCAAGACCTTAGACAAGCTCCCAGAGCATACTCAAAATCAGCCTTGTTACAATAGTGCACCACAGATGGTCACAAATCCAAAAACTGATGCATGTAGAAGTTTCTTAAGCCATACCACATATAAAATAACAATGTCGGGGAGATAATCATACTTTCAATGTGAAATTAATTTTTAAAATATTTGATTCTATCAAAGAGCCACAAGTGTTCTTTATTATATTACAGCTAATTTTAAAATTTTCTAACCATATTTTATATTTCATCTTCTATGTCAAGGAGGTTAATTCTCATGTACAAATTCACACAGCTATAAATTTCTTTTTGTTTTTGTAGTAAGCTATTAACGTCTCTAGATCAGAAAACTTGGATGAATTATATATTCAAAGCAGTCATCTTGTGATTTTGTGTTTTACAACCAGGCACAACCAAAAAACTCTCCAGAGTGTTATGATACTACTTTTTTGAAAGGAGAAAAACTCAGAAGTCTTAGAAATAAATAAATAAGCAAAAGAAAACACCACAAAAGTAGCTGTATTTATCAGTGGCAAAAAGAAAAGTGATTTTTAGCTCTCTAAAGATGTCACTTATTTAAAAGACAGAAAGAAACTATTCTAACTTTACATTAAGGCACAGTAAGGTCGTCTTTGGAATACCATGTATTTTCTACTAGTTTGGATTTGAATATTTCTCTTCAGCGGAACTGTACCAGTGTACCCCAAAGGCATTATGCCTGATATCTCCCAGACTTTTCAGAGATGACAAATGCTTACCACTCCTTTCAATTTAGGGGTGAGGACACAGAGGATTAAAGATAAATAGACTTTAAAGTCCTGCAGATCCATGCGCAAACCACACACGCGTTCTATTTCTCAACTTCAAATTTAACAAAGCCTGTTATAAATTTCATGGCCAGAGCTCATTATCATTTGCATAATCAGGCCTACTATGCACATGAGCATATTCAGCTCCCACTAGCTCCAGCAGGAATCGAGCACTCATGTTAAAGTCCCAGATATCTCAATTCATCTGAGTGCTGAAGTCCCAAGTATCACATCAACAGTCAGAAGCTGGAATTCAACTCGACAATCACCCTTTTCCCCTTTCCTTCTGAGAGAATACGTAATGGTTGTAGTAATGTACAGTAGTACGATTCATTTTGCAGCTTCTTGTCTATTCAAGAAAAAATTAGTACAAATTGTCTATTATGACTCTATATGAATCCAGACTGCATATGTCTATGTTCTATAGCTAAATGAAAGTCCAAATCAAACTCCAAAATATTTTCTTCCAAAAGGAAAAAAGTATTACAGTGTGGCAATGACAACTGGAGCAACAGCAGCCCAGCTGCAGGCTTGGGGGTGGGTATGTGTGCTTAGGACTGGTTTCATTTTCCTCTGCAACATAGTGTGTCAGCAGTGCTCTCTGCTCCTCAGGACCAAAACTCTGACACCACAACCTGCTGCTGAGTAAAACCCTCTCCAATTCTTGCAGTTAAAGAAAAGCCTCCTACAAAACAGTTATATGTATCAAACTTCACCTGTGCAGAACTCCTTGCTGTTGACTCCAGTTCTGCAGCTCTGGCTCTTAGGATGTTGATTGTACAACTCCCCTCACTAGAGAAGATTAATGCGTATTTACTTTTATAGTATCTCTGAGAGTAATCTAGTGCCAAAGGGTGAATTTTCCTCACTGTGCAAGTGTTTTAATTAAAACAAGCCATGTAACATTCAAGCGTTTGAAAACAAACCAAACCCAAAGCGTTAAAGCAGAGCAATCATCACCACGAGCGGGTTGGCAGGGGGCTGTAACCCACGGTGCCTGCAAACCACAGTGCCTGCAGCAGCCCTACGAGCTGCACGCTCGCCACTGCCTGCCTGGGCTGTTCGAGTGAGTACCGCAATCTCATGCTTCATGGGGAGCACTTCAGGGGACTGCTCTGACTGAAGCCAAATGCAGTTATCTGGAGGTTCAGAGGTGGATGATTGCTGGACCAGAAAATACAGGAGAGCTCTCAATGACCACAAGCATCCAAGCAGAGGAAACAAAATTTTAGTCTTGCAGACACAAAAGGCTTCAAAACAACACAAGGGTTTAGGGTGCCTGATTTTCTGCACACCAAGGGCTTGTATTGATTTCACTGATAGATTTTCATAAGAAATTTAGACTTGTGTAAACAGGTATCACAAAACAAACACATATTTCTTACTGCTGCCTTCCTGCCTTCTTGGAATTAATTTTGATACTTAAAAGGGAATTTAGACCATGTAATAGCAGAACGAAAACAGAGGTAATGAAGGGCACTACAAAGGAGAAACAATTATGCATGATAAACACTCTCATGTTTTGAGCAGAAGTTCTGGGAACTTGAAAAGATTAGATTAAATCCAGCTCATTTAGTCCAATAACTTACGCAGAGTCAAATTTAATTGTAAGAATAGGTATGTAATTTTCAGCACTTGTTTTGTGTAGTGCAGAATACATTCAAGGATCAGCAGGTTGCAAATTTAAACACTTCAATTAAAACATATTTGTTACAACATTACCACAAAAAGAATTGTGAGTAGTCTGCACAGTGTGTTTTGGACAGAGATTTGAACTCTTCTGAGCAAGGCTCTCAGGCTGCCTTGAAGAAGACTATAATCAATCTCTAGTGTTTGTCCAGTGGGCTTTGGAAGAGAAAGTAAAGCCCGAAGGATGCCAATATTTATATCTGAGAAATTCAATCTTATGTGACAGTGACACTAATCACAAAGAAAATACAAAACAAAACAGAACAAACCAGCATACTTCAGTGGTTGATTTTTCTTTTCCCCTCTGTTGCAACTGCTCTATTAAATTTAATGAAGCTCTCCCTAAGCTTTTCGAAGCGGTGAGCTCTGAAGAAACAAAGAAGGGAAACAGCAACACATAAGGAAGGATTTTCCTAAACAAGCTATTGGGAAATATGCAGAAAAATTCCAGCGTAGACAAGTTCTTGCACTGCAAGTCATACAGAAAAGCCTACATTGTTCTGATCAGATGGTGTTTCTCCAGCAGTCCATCTGGTAGAACACTATGTTTAGGTCCCTTGGGGTAATTCTACCACATGCTCTTTCCTGTGAGACAGTTTATTAATTTTTTCATAATGTATTTATTCTATGAGTTGCATGGTAGCACCTACTGGTAGATACGTGAATGTCACTGTGTCCTTGAATTTATAAAGGCCTCTACATTATAGCCATACTATGAAGCCAAACATTCTGCTTCACCATGGAATCCATCAGTTATTCCATGTAAGACTGCAATTACTGGCATTTTGCTCCTGTATTTGAGAGTTTCATATTACACATGAAAATTCTGTAACAGTCAGACTCCTGGCCATAATAACTCATACTTTCTGTGAAAAGGGGAATTTTCCTTGAGAAGAAATCTCTACAGTGATCTCTTAAAAATAAACAAGCAGTCTCTTTTTCTATCATTTCATTTAATGGTGATCTGTGTTCGTGAATTATTTGACCTACATATATTCTCTGTTCAATAAGGACAGCTTCAGAAAAGCCTGCACCTTTTCTAATAGACATGAATTAAGAAGAAAAAAAAAAAGTATAATGACTACAGAATTCAGTGATCCAAATCGCAGAAACAAGCAAGTGTTGCTCAGACCTTCCACCATCATATCTGTATAAAATATAGGAATTAGTGGAGTTAAACAAGGTTGAACTTACCCCAGTGACATCTCTTAGATCAGCCAACTCTAAAGGGCATTGCTTTGGGACAGCAGGTTTCTTTCACACCAATCCCATGGGTAACTAATAATGTAAAGAATATTACCCGAATATTACCCTATCCGTTCTGTTTCATTACACGTATCTTTCCACCCACATGCAGTAAAATAGCGAAGTGATATATGATCATTGGTTGTCATTAGCAGGCTTCACTCATGCTGTCAGATCATGTCAGAGGAGGGTGCAAAATAAAGGAAATGTGCAGACTCAGTTCACGTAAATGATGCACCACGTCTCTGTCAAGGGTGGGTGCAAATGCAGCTGTTCCATTTGTTTCTTGAAAACTTTTATAAAATACCAATATTTCTGTGATTAAATCCAGTGAACAGAAGTATTGAACATAAAGCGATTATAAGAACACAGCTGAACCCAGCTGAAGCAAATAAATTGGAATGCCAGCAGATTCAAGACAGAAGTACTCACCTAAATCTATACAACTGGTCATTATCTACAGATTAGAATGAAACTGGTTTATCTTTCACCAGGCAGTGGTGGAAAAAGGCAACATTTCCGTGGGTTATGCTTCACTCATTTTGTGGCATGAACTAACAAATTCCATTCCCAGTATTCAAAATATCCTTGTTTGGCTTATGCAAATTACCCTGGAAGGCTAGTACCCCAGACAGCTGTATTTTAGGTGAAAACAGCTGATATTATGTTATGTGAGACAGGCTTATTCCACACAAAAGGTTTTGAATATTCTTAAAATACAGGCATTGCTGTCTCCTTAAAATTTACACAGTGACTTTCAGAAGTTTTATGAAACAGTGAAAGGACTATTGATTTCTGCTGTAATTTGTAATTACAAATATTGTAATTTGTAAATTAGAATAACAATAACAACAGTCTAAAATTTCTTTTGTCTTTATAACAGATTATTTCAATGGAAGTTGAATCCATTCAACAGAACTACATTTAAAGGGACTGCATGTTGGCATATGGATAGTGAGACAGAAGACAGAGGTTATTCTTAAAGTCTTCCCTGACCCAGGTACACTTTGAAAATAATAAAAATATTATGATTTCATCTTGGACCAGCTGATATTTTCACAGAAACACAGACACATTTTGGACACATGAATTATTGCCAGGTCTGAAATAGAAACAGCTATCCAAACTGATGAAGGGCTTATGTGCCAGAAGATGGCCAGCCTTTTTCAACCCATTACATGCTACTTTGTACCTTTATTTGCACCCCTTTTCTACCCTTAGATCATCATAAACAACTCTGTTATAATAGTTTACCTTTGTACTGATGTGGCATCTCAGACATCTAATGAATAAACAGCAGAATACTTGATATATTTACATGAGTTTTCAGGATTATGCAGAACATCTTTTTTCTTTTTCTTTTTCTTTTTTTTTTTTTTTTGTTGTTGTTTTCCCTTTGGAAGGGAGGAGACAGAGGAAATAAACATTTCCAACACGTCATGTTTGGAAAAAGAATATTCCAAATGTAACCCAAGCATTGCTGATCCAGTACTGTCTTCCTCAGTTTGCCAAGAGACAAACAATGCAGACAATGCCACGTTAGCTCTGCCAGTGCTCAGCCTGGTGGATCATGACCCAGCTTCAGCCTGGAAACCGTGCAGCCACATCATTGTGGCTCTCTGCCCACTGAATTTAGCATGGCTTATTAATTCAGACACAGCGCTGTACTGTGCTATGCACAGCAGTTGGTGGGCTCCCAAATCAATGTTAACAAGCAGCATGAATCTGTCCATAACCATCTCTGTAGTCACACCTGGAACATAACAATGTGACTGAGAGCAGCACTAGGTCACAGCACAGTTTAACTTAGCTCAGTACCTTGCCTCCAACGGTGGCTAACTGAGATTGTAAGGGAAGAGGACAGGAGTGGGGCAAGCATATACAACATATCCCTCATAAATGCTCACACCTGCAAGGATATGAACTCTTCAACACCTATTAATCCACCCACTAGTGCCATTTCAAATGACTGATTTATTATTGCTCAGATGGGGTGCTTCAGCAGATACAAACTGGTGTCATTGTGGAAGACTGATTTTTTTCTATAAGCAGCTGTAAAGTTATTAACATACTAAAGGAACTAAAGGCAAGTGCCATTTTTTTTTTTTTCTGACAAAGAGATGAAGCTTGAAATAATTACACTAAAACATACCTCCTGGATGTATATTGACTTCAGACTTTTGCATTAAGGACTTGCCTGTGGGGAGGAAAAAGTCTTCATAGTATGTTCTGGCATCCTGGTCTCATTAAGACAGTATGCACTCCTTTTAAAGGGCAGCACATATCTGAAAAATCCAAAGCAGTTAATCACTCCGCTCTGAGAAAATCTTTCTAGAGTTTAGTCTCTGATTAATTAAACTAGTATAGACAGAAAAATAACAACAAATCTTTAAGCTGTGACCTATACATAAGGAAATAATCAATGTTAAAAAAGAAATTACATTTTTACATGTTAGCCACCAGAATAAAAAAAACCCAAAGCCTAGAAATGAGGAATAAACTGTCTGTAGCTCAAATCATATAAAGCATCATGTGTTTGCCTTATTCACGATATATGACATACCTACTTCTTACATAGTTAAGTGGTTTTCAAAGCTATTCAAAAGGAGAAGTTGTCATTTGTACACCAAGACATATGGGGGACGATCTCTTGCCTGTGTTCACCACTTATATCAGAGACAAATCCTTGGACTGAATCAAAGTTTGCCCTATCATTCAATTCAGTGCTCTTTCCACAAAGTTACATGGTCCACTGTCCATTTACAGGAAATAGTGTGTAAGTTCCCAAAAATTTATAACATACTTGCCCACTAAAAAGGGTGTTTCACAAAGGCCAGGTATTGTGCACAGCTCAGAGTAGCTACCTAGGACTTCCACATTGCTGCAACTGGGATGTGCTGGTTCAGCTGCACGTGAACCTCTTGTAGCATTGCTCACATGGAGTAAAGGTTGCTCTGTGAATAACAGCCAGGCCAGTCTCTCATGTGTCTCTAATTTCTGCAGATTAATTGGGTGAATGCCAGTGAAGAATCAGTAAGCCTAGTCTGGTAGAGAGTCAGTGAAAGCAATTCAGATGAAAAATGTATCTGTGTCTTTTTAAAATCAGCTAAAATTTGTTGCTAGACATTTCATTTTACTCAGCTGTGAGCAGTAAGGTGGTAAATGTTATCTTAATTCATATCGACAGAGCTCTTCGTCCTCTGGCATACTCAGCTGCGGTTGCTGAGCCTTTCGCGGAGCCAGGCCCTGCAATCTGCAGTCAGATGGGTAACTACAGGGAACGGCTGCCTGGCTTTTAAGGATAGAGAATATCCAAAAGCCAAAATAAACCATCCTAATCACCAGAGGCTGGGGGAACACAACAGACCAGTTAACTAAGCTTGGATTATCTCTGCTGGTTAGTTCTTACTCCATACTCGTTGGGCCTCAACTTTAATCTGATCCATGTGCAATGGAACAGAAACAAGGATCACATCCAGATGTGCACATCAGCAGATACCATAAGCATCTAACACATTTGGGTGTTTCTTTCCACAGCGTGGTGCTACCATACAGCCTGATAAATGCCTCTGCCTTTTCCTGTCTTCATGCAAACCCACCACATGCCCCATTTGGAAAGGGAAGAGCAGCCAAGACAGTGGTGATTTCACCCACCTGTGATTGTCCATGGTCTGGCAGAGATGGAGCTGAGGTTCCTGCCCATTCATCCCCCCATTCCTGCACTCTTCTATTGCCCCATGCCTCTGTGCCACTGCTTATGCTCAAGAAAACAAATACAGGGGAATTCCTTATCCCATTACATGGATGCACAGTAACAGAAGTTCTCTATGAAAGATAACAGCTGTTCTTTCTCGCCTGCTCCACAACAATGCTGTCAGATATCCCCAATAAATGTTCTTTATTCTTGTTCATGCCAAAGCTCACACTGCACAAACATTAGTTGTGTGGATGGGAACTGACATAACCATTCAAGTCAAACTACAGTGGCAAATCTTTCAGTGCTTCTGGGTTCGGCAATTGGTAAGTATAAATCTAGAGCTTTTGGTGATACCTCTTTTAGCCGTCTGTTCTGCAAGGGCAGACTCAAATTTATGGAGACATCCAAAGTGCATTTTGTGAAAAGAGGGAAGTATGAGCATGACCTCACCATCTGATAAATGCTCACAAACCTTTCTCCCTTTGGTATTTTGCACTTCTTACCTTTTTGGGCTAAGACAAAAACTTATCTACATACCTGCTTCCCTGTTGCTTTCTTGATTTGGTTGTCCTTATCAAACATGAAAACTGAAAGTAAATTCAATCTGCTTATCTTGTTGACATTTAGACTGCATTAGAGAAAAATTTATGTGATAGTGAGTATGCCAGCCCCATAGACACTGTCTATATCTATCTGCAGGCTGAGCAGAAATAACCCAAAGTATCAAAGACAACTAGCAGTCACAGTAGCGTTGGACAGTTACTCCACAGCGAATACTTCATTCAGTACATATTTTCCAGTTTATATTTCCTGCTTCTATTTGTGCTTAGGAAACGTTTTCCCTTCAAATATCTGGCATTTGTCCTTTTGTACAATATATATTCATCACCTTGGGTGGCTTGCAGCATTTCTTCCAGCATGCCTTTGTAAAGTATTGGACTCAAAATGAAGTCACATGCATTCCCCTCTACAAGCAACCTCTTTTTACTCAGCTGTATCTGCTATACACAATTTGTTTAAATAATTCTTGGTAGAAGTTTATTCCAAATTTCATATACTTCTGATCCTGTATGTAATGTGTCTTCTATGCACTTATCTATCTTTTCTGGTCTTGATCATGAAAGCTCAAAGTAAAAGACTACATAGAAAGAAAAAAATTCTGTACACTTCTTTTAAAAATCAAAAAAATTAGCTTTGACTCTTCATACACAAAATCACATGGAGAACCAGGCAGCAAAACGATCCTGTTTAGCTGCATTAATCCTAGGAAAAAGTCAAAGCAGGTAGTTCCTACACCAGGAACAAATAAAGGAAAGGTTTTGAACTCTTTCCTCGCCTATTTTGCATCCACTGTATAGTCATGAAAGCTATAAGAACATTCAGAGTAGGGTATAAACTACGCTCCTGCTTGAGACTTTTGTGAAGAGAGGCCAGGCTCTGAGGCTGCGTACTGGAGGTACCTTCGGCACACCAGAGAGAGGAGTTCCCTTCTTTTGCACCACAGGGAATGTCCTGGCTCTGTCTTTTATTTTGGTAACTTCAGAAGCTACATGCGATCTCTCAGTGCCACAGTGCCATTTAGGATCTGAAATTTCAAAGCTATTTCTTTTTCTAAAAAACAAAGAGATGAGGATATCTAATCTGTTCAGATTCTGCTCATTGAAAAAACAATGGCTTTTTCAACATGGATCTTTCAAAAAAAAGTCCAAAAATCTAACAAACCAAAAAAGACAAAAGCTCTGTGTAATAAACTAGAAAACAGAAATGTAGTTTTGTCAAATAATCCATATTTTCCTGTTTCCAGGAATCCTGTTAAATGGACTTGTTTTATTGATTTGATCTGTGGTGATAGAACAGATTTCAGCAATGTGAAACGGCTGTTATGTGGGAAGTATAATCTTATCTCTAGAAAAACAAAGGCTCCCTGTCTCCAAAGCTGTCTAATCGACATTTTTCATGGCTTGGCCTTCATTCTGTAATACTACCAGCAGTAATGTTGTCCTGTTCCTAAAATAAAAATTTTAAAAATACCTTATTATTTTATAAAATGTCATTAACTTTTCATTTTAATTTCCAAAATCACGCCAGAACACGAAATGGCAGCTACAAATAAATTAAACCAATGCATACGTCAAAATGGCAGATCTGCATTTCTTTATTTACAGGCTGAACAATCACATTGTGCATGTGGATGGGGGGTGGGGTGGGGAGAGTGGATATGTATATACAAACACACACACACAAAGGCAGATATACATACACAGCATACTGAAGGTTGGAGTAATGTCTCCATTTTACCTAGAAAAAGATCAATATTCTATAAATTACTTTTTATGTATTTGTGTACAGCAATACATCACAAATAGAAATAACTGATTTACACATTGTAAAATACAACTAAGTTTTGAGGTTACAAGTCTGGCAAGCATATATTCTACATCCAAAGTAGTTTTGTCTAAGGTTCCCTGACATGTATCTATCAGAAAATTACCTTTTGTATTCTGCCTCTCAGCACGATAGCTTAGATTTCAGCAGAGGACAACTGGAGGACATTATGCCAGCTTCTAAAACAAATGGAAACACTGAATTACAGTATATGGTACTAAAAAGGAACATTTCACTAGCATGTACTTGTCCAAAAAAAAATTGTGAATGTCAAATCTTTAGCCACAAGGACACCCAAGACATAAAGGAATTAAACAGATGTTCTACATGCTGAGCAGTGAAACACGGCAATGCTAGATTCTTATCTGCTCCTCAAATGAAATGCCTTTCCTATTTGGTCCTTTTATTCTGCCAGCTCCCATTTCCACACTGCCACAAACATGTGAGTTGACTTGTACATACATGTCTAACTGGGTGAGCTCGGAGCACTTGGTATGCCAGCAGTCCCTTCGGCCACACAGGTCTGACAGGACACAAAGGGCATTGAGCTCCACTTGCACTGAAGCTGGCAAGAGTAACTATCTATAAACCTTTGAAAGTCTGGGGCAAATGACTTCCAACCTTTCCTTAAGTTCCTCCACAACCAACGGTGACCTCATCCTGGAATGCCTCATTCGAGACAAATGTTTCATCAGGTCTTGCAGTGTTGACTACCCTGCTTGAAGTAGACAGGCTGGTTTTATTTGTTCAGGCAAAAGTACGATAGTAAGCTTAACAGCTTCTTTCTCTTGTCTTCACCCCCACTTGGAACCACACTACTGCAACATGATCTAGCAATGTTTTTCAGTTGTGTTGCATTTCCAGCAGTTCTCCATTGCTTTCAGCCTCAGGATAAAAAGCCCAAGGTACTTCTATGTCAAAATCTTGGCGGTGCAAGTGGATGTGCAAGATGCAAGACTTGAAGACACAGAAGAGGCAACACAGTGAATCTCTTTACTCAACTACTTCTGAAGCTCCAGTGACTAGAAAGCCTCACTCCACAGAACTTTAACATTCATGTGAATTAGTGTAATTATTGTCTCTCGTCATCTCTTCTGTTGTGAGAGTCTGGAATGGATCGTACTAACTTGGTATATACAGTTGCACTAGTGTGTCTCTGAATCTTTCTATATGAACTTAACAACAATATGAAAAAACCTCCTCTTTGATTAATTTTGTTGTATGTGATGCAAAGGTTTAAAGCAGATATTAAGCAAATTTCAAAATTCCTGTGTTTTAATGAATCAGACTGAGATAAAGCAGCTTCTTTCCACACCTAAATTATACCTTGAGTTCTGCAGAAGTTTGTCTACTAGGATATCCTGTCCAATTAGTCAGAAATGTGTAAGTGGAGCCAACAGAACTAAACCTTGATGAAGGGGAAATATATGTGGTAAAATGTCTCAGATTATCAGACAATTAAGTGATTTCACTGGCTGACAAGAAACAGAACTTTGAGGGGGGTATTCCACAGTTATTTTCAACAAGTGATGAAATAGTTATAAATATAAAATACTATATAGACAGGACAAAATGCTTTTTATTTAATGGTTAGCCACAAAGTAAGTCTGTCTGCAGAGTACACTTCAGGCAGATAACAGCAAACACTCTTCATGTTTCAAAAAGCCCATAGTTCCACTAACCTAACACTGAGATAGTATATGCTGCATCTCAGCAGGAATGGAATGGCTTGAAGTTAAGGACCTGCATGTAAATCTCCAAGCATGTATCAGGGGAACTACAATTTAGGCAAAGAAACATCTGACTTTTTTGTTACACATCCATTTTGCTATTGGATTCTGAAAAGGAGTTTCCTAATCTGCTTCATTTTTCATAAACAGCTAAGGCTCCCTGAATCTTTTAATCAAATAGATTTCCGTAATCATGATATTCTGAGGCTCTGCCACATAGGAAAGTAATTCTTAGTGCCTTGGTTTTACTGCACATAGATTACAATCTTGTAAGAGGTTCATGCGTCTTTTCTAACAAAGTCAGCAGTGCAGTTCAGTTATAAATCTCTAGTCCCTGCTAAGCTTTTGTTGAGATAACAGTTAGTAAAGACTTATCCTCTGAGATTAAGATTCTTTTGGCATGTATTTACCTATGTCACACAAAACAAACTATGCATCTGAGATGGACAGCTGGCTGCCTGCCACCCATGAATAGAAAAGGTCAGCTAACTCTTATGGCTTATAGAAAGGATAGATACAGAGCAAAAGCAGAGCTTTGTTCTGTGATTTCTAGCATACATGTTGTGAAATCACCAAGAGGAAGCCGGGGCTAGGATCAGCTGGGGGCTAGCATGCACAGCTCGTCTAAGCTCCTTGTAATCATTGGGATCTGCATTATGTATGCAGCAACCTGACATCTTTGCTAAGAAAATTCCTCCTTTACTAATTGCTGCAAGCCAGATATAATAATGAATTCAAGTCACCTGAGCTAGGCACAGCTTTATGTCTGTTGTAGGTTCTCAGACTGAGGTGCAGCAAATTCCATTAGGCACTGAGTTACCTTTCACATGGAGAGTTAAACTCCTCAAGCATCCAAAATCCAAAAGTTGGATGTTGTTGGAATTTAGTAAATAAAGAAAGGCTCTTGACAAAAGTGACTGGACAGAGGGTAAGACAGGAGAATAAGGCCTTCATGCAGCGCTACAACAAATAGTACCTTCTCCTTGGAAGCTCTGCCTGTCCTGCCCAATGGGCAAGAACATACATTTTTCTTTCAAAACATCAAGCAAACCTTACTAAATAGAGATCTGTCCTGAGAAGCCATAGTTTTAAATATTCCAGACAAACAAGGTAAACAAATTCAAATCTCCCATTGGTTGGACAAATCCTCTAGCCCTTACACCAGTACATGGAAGAAGAGCAGCAGTTCTTCCTTAGGGTGCAAATTAAAGAATGAGCAGCAGGAGCTCAAGTCTTCCATCCTTTACTAGGAGCATTCTGAGAAGCCCACCAGGAAACCTCCAAGAGGATTTAGAGCAAGACACTGTCTGAGTTTCTGGCTAATCAGCCCCGAAAAATATGAAGTAGTTCTTGGCATGACTGTAGGCATATTACGGACTTAATGGAAAGGTGCTTTAGGCATCTGCAGGGTCAGTTACACCACAGTGTACAGGGCCATGTTTTTGGAATTAAATACACTGATTCTGCCAGAGTCTCTTTGTGGATCTGGCTTAGTCTCCTCTGCACAAAACAGGATAGATGTTGCCATACTGCTGGCTTGGCCAGAGTATTGAAGTGGAGCTTACATTTTAACTAACATTTTTATTCACCAAACTGTGATTCTCAATCTCATAGCATGTGATAAAACTGAATTTTAAAAAGTATCTAATGAATACCATTGAGTTAAATGTAATAATTAAAATAATTAGCATATTATTTACTGCAACTGATTATAAACTTCATTATTTTCTACAGTCTGTATCAGTGTTTCAGTCGCTCATAAGCATAGTCAGGTAGGCTAATTTGACAACATCTTTGCTGTTTTGTTTCACTCATAGCAATTAACCTCTCAACATTCCTCTTATGTAGTTAATGCACATCTAAAGTGTCCAACATGCACTATTTCCCCAAAGTGCTATGTTGCTTCAGCTTGGCCACTGGCCAACTTTTTAACATCCACCTTTACCTTTCGCTTAGCATTTCTGATTGCTACTGCAAGAGAGAAAAGATAGTAAACAACACCTGGGAGAACTAAAAAAAAAGTGACATTGCATAGCCCACCTGGGGATATTTACAAAGGTGTCAAAAATAATAGAGTTTTGAAAATTGTCCATGGAAAATCTAGCCCAGCAAAACTTTTGAAAACCTTGACCTTTTATGTTCTTTAGGAATTGCTATTAAATTATTTCAGTTCTACCTTACATTCTATGCTGTAAAAAAAGGAGAGTCTATTCACCAGATTAAATACTTTATTAGTCAAAAAGCAGTCTAATCCAAAACCCATGTCAAGGCTAAAGGAAACCTTTTTAATTATTTCACTAGTCTTTGGATCAAGTTCACTTACTTTCAGGAGGATTTTAAAATTGAAATGGATTATTTCTCTTTGCCCAGAGGTAGGTTACATGAGAATGAAGCACAGCATGATAACTGATTACTAGAGCAGTCTAGGAGTGAAATATGAAGTGTTAGCTGGATTAGTTGATGAGTTCTTTATTGCTTCTTTTTTATATGAATAAAAAAAGATTTCTCTGTAAAATTATATCCAGTTGGATTTCACAAATTATAATGGTGACAAAAGTTTTTGGTGATCTCGGATGCCTTAATCATCTGCTGATTAGTCAGGGAATAATTATGTTAAATAAAATAATCTAGTAATAAAAGAAATCAGCCTTCCATTCCCCTCAGACTCTACTCCCTACCACACTAGCTTTGCTCCTATGAAGCTTCACCCATCATCAGAGTCCAGGAAGAAAGAAAGGACCTGCTGATTCTTCTAAAAGTTCAAGGCCTTTCCTGTTCCGAAGTTTGAGTACTCACGGATTTACTACTGAAGCTATTACAAAGCAAAAGAGTTTTTATACATTTGAACTGCAATTTAGTATTTTGCTCAGAGGTTTCACTGAAAAGAATCTCTTTCACCTCCCCAAATGTACCACATCATACCTTCCTCTCAGGATGATGCAATTTGACAGGTGCCACTATAATATGTTTCCTAGACCAGTTCATCTTGGTGCACAATGACACGAGGGGAAGAAAATCACCAGAAAAAAGGATCTAAATCATTCTGCATTCCTGTCTAAGAATCAGTGTAAATGAATAATTACGAGGACACACAGAGTGAGAAATGTGCTTATAAACCCAACATTCACAAGCGGTATGCCTCACCTGTGGACAGCACACGACCTTCAGAATGATGTCTGTGCTCTTCCCAAGTACAAGCAGTAACTCTGTAAAGAAACCCACATAAAAATACACACTTAGACTTCAATCCCGTGTCAGTCTCACTGGCACTGAGGACAAAGTTTGGGAGCACAGACCTGTAATGGGTCAGATATCCACTACTAAAAATAAGCAAGTGAACATGTTGCAGGTCATTATTAATAAAGTATGCAGAATTATAGGCATGTAACATATAAACTCTTAGATGCTACCTAAAATTGAGAAATTGACAGTCTAGGAAAAATCTGGGTTTTGAGTGAAGACCTACAAGAGCCTGAATACCGTCGGTTGCACTACTTCCCCCTCCATTCTGCACAAAGTTGCCAATGGATTAACTTTCAGGAGCAGTGAGCATGGTAAACATTCATCAAAGACCATGCAGTGCTATAGATTTTAAGGAACTCATAAATTCAAGACCACAGGGAACTACTATGGTTATATTTGAATTCCTTCTGAAGAGACCATGTCATTTCACCTAGCCACACCTGCACCAAAGAAAATTCTCTGCTTTATATTGAAGCTAGAGACCTTAAACACTAAAACCAAGGCTCTCATACTGAGATTTTTATACCAAGAAATGTGAAGGCTCCACATTTTTCAGCATGGTTTCATTTTTCATGGGGGAAAAGATAAACTTTCAAATTGAGAGGAAAACCTGCAAACCTACCCCTACAGCAATAATTAACAACCTTATGTTCTATAACATGGGAAAGGAAAGAGATATCAGAATCTAATTCCACAACAAAATACAATGCAGGGTTATAGAAAATAAGGATTCTCAGAATCAATTTTAGATGAACATAGGTCTTCTAGACTTAGTTAATGAACTTATTTTGCATTATTTGTAATTATTTTTAAGAAGCTGCCCCGGGGTTACTTTCCCTCCTCATTCTTGTTTCTCTTCCTTAAAGAGAATTTTGGGTGTTTTTTAAGGCAAAAATAGCAGCAACCGCCAGATCTGTCATCCTGTTATGCCCTCACAGGAACAAACCTATATATCCTTCTATGTGCCATTAATCATAAATCTGAGTAGCTGAAGATCAGTTTTCTATGACAGAATGCACTGAACAGGGCAATTTGGGGGGGGGGGGAGTAGGTGTATGTGAGTATAAAAATATATATACACACATATATAGGTATGGGGCCAAGATAGTTCTAGACACTAAACATTTATTCTCTGAGGAGGAATAAATTTGAGTATGACCTTTCATTTTCATCTGGCCTTTCAAAAGACATGATTAAACTCTATCTCCTGGCACTGTAATTGATTTTTCCCAAAGGACCATTTATCAGAGAATAAACTGGGTTTAGACCTTGAAGTGTATATTTTGTGGCTTTTACATATCAATTGGTATTTTAAGAGAAGCCCTCCATTCCAAAAGCACTTCTGAGAATACTGCAGAAAAAAAAAAAAAAAAAAAATAACTCAGCCAGAGTCCCTGGCTTTTTGTCAATACACCATTCCAGCAGAGCTTGTCAGCTGAAAGATTAACTCTTGAGAAGAGCTAGATTCAACTAACAAGCAGAATTAGATACTACTAACAAGTTATCTCAACAAAGAAGAGGCCCAAGAAGATCTCGTTTAAATCACTGCACAAGCAGATGACAGTTCATGTAAAGTTTGGGCTTTAACAACAAAGGCACAAACCCTCCTTCCCCTTTGTCAGAGCAGGTGGAGACACTTCACAGCATCCTACCGAGCTCACTGGTGCATGGAAACCTTTTATTTCCCTCCAACACACAGTACCATAACATGAAGGCATATACAGCCATATTCCAGTTAAAAGTCTATAATAGCACAAAAATCAAATGTTTGATTTTAATTGTTGTCTGGGGATTACCATGCACACCAACCTGGTCTGAAGACACACCTGTTCTTAGCTTCCTGTAACTCCCCGAAAGAGCTGTGGATTCCTTATGTTTGGTTACAGACATCCTGTTTAGGGACAGGAAAAAATGTTCATATATTCCAACTTTGAGCCAGAATTCCTTAACTCTGAATGCTTTCATTAATTCATTTTAACACTGTTTTTAAACAGGGTACTTACAGGAATGGGAATCACATCATTTTCATCAAGCAGTCCAATGCTACAATGTACAGAATCAGACACAGGATTCACTAGTCCTAAAAACAAGACTTAGTACTCTAAATGCATTAAGAATAACTCCACTGTTGCAACTACAAAGTAATTTAAGTTAACCAGAAAGTAATTACCTGTGCAGTGCAGCAGAGGTAAAGTGATATCTAGATTTAAAATTAGTGTTAATTGAATTATACATCTGCTGTGGGAAAAAATAACTCCCTTAAACTCAAATTACGTTCTCCCAAATGTCATTATACATAACACAGTTGCGTATTCTCAGACAATCATAAGACAAATATTATTTCATCAGAAGGTAGAGCTACTAGGAATATTTACGGTAATGAAATACAAGAACATATAGATAGACAAAAGACTGGGGGACAAATACTACCCCTCTGTAGTGACCGTTCCTTGATTCCAAGACTAATAAGAGGACTCAGGAAGGGAGCCAACATGACATTTGAGCACATCCTTAGCCCTAAGCTTGTGAGTTGTCTCTGCGTCATCATGCTTAAGAGTTTTGACAAAGCCAGGCATTGTAGAAGCGGTAGATCCTTTTTTGGAGATAAGTGATATCAAGCTGTCTGTGTTATAAACCATTGAATTAAGAAACTTTCAGGGCGATAATAAATACACCTTTAGTATCTGATCCTCTCTCTTGGAGAGGGCTACTTAAGTCCACTGACTTCGTGTCATGCCTGGACTCCAGATCAGCACCAATGGTTGCCTGTCAGGAGATACTTGTAGCTTCTCGCAATCCTCTCAGATTCATTGTCATGCAAACAGTAGAAAAAATTTGGAGTGCAGAAGGAAAGATATAATGCAGACGGATTTGCAGAGGTGTGTAGCACATCAGATTAGGGAACATTCCATTGTTAAATAACACTTCAGTTTCCTCCAGCCGATCTCACAGCAGTGTCAGCGTTGGTACGCTCATTAACAGGAGGAAAAGCCAAGCTGCTGAAGTAGAAGCGACCCACTGGTGGGATCCGCAGCCATCTGGAGGCAAAGCCTGGAGCAAGGCCTGTGTAAGAGTGCAATAAACTATACCAAATTTCTGACAAGTGCACTAAAGGGGGAAGGTTATAAACTGAGGAGAAAATCCCAAAAGACTCTACTTATGGAACAACATTAGTCTGAGGCAGGTTAGTTCTAAAACCACATAGTAACAGAGATGAAAAACGTACTTTAAAACTTGCTTTGCTTTCCAAATGAATGATGAGTAAAATTTACTGTTTAAATGCACATGGGAAAGGGTTACTTTACTGGGTACGCTGGCCTGCCACTGTACACTTGTAGGGGCCCTTATACCCTGTTCAGAGTTGGGGACAGCTCTGATTTAGCAGTCACCAACTGGCAGTAGGGACTGCTACACCAGAGCTGATTCTCAAGCACAAACAGTTGTGCGGATTAAACTAATTGAGGTTAACTTTTTTTCCTAACTCAATACACAAAAAGCTCTATCTTGCCTGGATTCAGCCAGGAGATATCATGACAACACCTACTGCAGTAACTGCCCAGTATCCTACTTAAAATATATTTTTATAATTATGTTCATAAAACATGAACGAAAGATCAGAAACATATAAGACATTGGGGATGAGTAGGGTTTTCAGGATCTAGGAATATTTTGTTGACACTAAAATCAAGCAAAAGGAATTAATTGGGTGGAAGATAGGATGACAAGATGATTCGATCCCTAGAGACGTACAAATAAATTTGAAAGAATGTTAAAAAAATACTGATTTGAAGGCTATGTTTTTTAGGAGACCCATGTTCCAAGAAGTCCAAACCTTAACTCTTCCTCCATCTAGCACAGTAATTTACAGGGTTATTTGAGAATTAATGTGAAGATCTTTTTTTTTAGAAAAGTCAAAATTTCAACATAAAGACTTTTCATCTAACTATAACTGAACTGGATCTTTAGTATAATTAAATGTTCCTGATCAAAGGAAAACATAAAACCCCATCTTCAAAGTCAGAATGATAAGAGGTTTTCAGTAATGTGCACCGTATCTTTCTAGTCTGGATGAGAACAGCAGTTTTGACTAGGTACTCCGTGGCCTATTACATAAAACAAACTGACATCAACTATTTCTCCAAAGAAGGAAGTACGCTTCAAACCGTGTCTTCACAGATGTTCGTATCACTATTCTCACTATGCACACCCACCAAAACGGAATATGAAATAATTGCCAGAAAATTAAAAATTACTGTAGAAGTATGACAGAAGCACTGACAGGATACAACACTGTGAATCTCACGCTTGCAGTGCAGTAAGGAACTCAGAAGAAATAGGATATGATCAGTAGCTGCTCTGTATTGAGGTTGGATTATGAGTGAATTGAGGTTGTTCATTCTAACAGGTGTGCTAAATTCAGCGAGTACAAGTATGCAAAACTATACTACTTCTTAGAGAAAAAATTAACCAGATTGCAAATCTGATGGGAGAGAGAGTAATGTCTAAAAAGAGGACCACATATTCAGTTCAGGTTAGTTGAGTCCTGACAGATCCAGTGCAGCTGTGTTGATTTATACCAGCTGAGCATCAGCCTAGCATATCATCTAAAACAGGACCTTGAATCTCTGCAGAGAGCCACCAGCATTTCAAGACTGATGACACGTTTTCTACACCTCAAAGCAGACATTCCTGAGAGTATAGGCACTAGATGATACTAGAGACCTTGAAATACAAGGGACAGGATGAAGCCAAAGGCCTCCGGCATCTAAATACAAATGGTCAATTACTAAAAGAATGTAACCCTGGGAGTTGGCTAGAACTGTTTTTAGGACACAACAAAGAGGGGAAAAAAAAGTGGTATCCAGCATATATAAAATGACTTATACAGTGAAAATGCAAATGTCATAACAGGAAAGCATAAATGTGAATCACAACCTTCATAAGAACAGAAGTGAAGTATTCCAGCACTGACCCCCAGGGTTAAGGGCACTACAACAGTTCAATGCAGCTGCTTATCTGCAGAAGGCTCTTGCACAACTTTGGTGGAGAAAATTGTGCTTTTTGATTTTCCAATTACCATATTTTCCTACTTCAGCTTTTCATATGTAGTGTATTATATTTATTTACTAAGTAATTAGGTAGAGTAAATTAGAATTTTAGAGAGTGGTGTGTGTATAGATACATGTGTTTTCTGCTCCAATCTTACCACATGACAACGTGATTAATATCAGCACACCAAGTAAGAGTAAACCTTATAAATATTTAATCTTTGTCCTTATAAATGCATTAATAAAGTAGCATTAATAGATGTAAGAATGCTGCAACACTCCACCTCTTAGCCATTATTTTTTTTATATATATAGAGTAAAATCATATTGCATAAAATATTTTTAGCACATCTTGTAAAGAAAGCAAATAATGCTAGATAAAATGTGGAAACATTTAGAGCAGCTAGAAGCAACCTTATCATCTCATAGGATTGCCCTACATCAGAGGTCAGGAATCTGAACTCAATGATCTGTGAAGTTCTGCATGTGCAGACAATCTTTTATAAAGTTAGAATTTTAATTTAAAGTTCCCTTTTCTAATCCTCCACAGATTTTTATTTCCACTCTTAATTAGTATGCTGCTGTTCGACATGTGAGCAAGGATGTTTAGCTGGTGGGCTAAGGTGAGAACAGACTGCCACTGACAAAAGAATCCTGGACCACAGTGAGAAAAGCGTGTTTCAATTATTTAAGTGTAGAGATGTACAGCCAACATCTTCAGCAGTGTTATGACTTTTAACTCATTTTAGCTAAACTGGCTTCAAAGGCAGTTGTGCTTCTAAACACTTTTGTGCACCTGGGCTGTTCTCTGGGGCTGCAGTTGTCTCTACCAAGATCCTCAGCTGGTCAGCAGCAGGGAGCCGGTGTAGACTGCCCTGATCAGCCAGCAAACCTGTAGAACGTAACCAGCTGTTCTTCCTCCCTTATCCCAAAGGCAAACTGCCAGAAAAACCTTTCATTGTGTTTCTGAGCTGTTCGTTGCAGCCATTCAGTACCTGAGAACACCTTCTCGCCTTTCAAACTTAAAAACAGACTATCTTTTGTTAGCCTATTATCATTTGGCATATGTCATACTTCAGCGAAATTGGTTTAGTCTTATAGAGGCTGATGGCACACAGCAAGCCTGTTGATTGCAATACCAACATAAAGATGACAGCAATACAAGCAGGAATATCTCTAGAAGTTTGTTGGTGCTTGTTCTAGACGTTAAGACGTGCAAGTTAGCTGTTCACTGCAGCATTTTGATATCTGATTTAAAAAAAAAATACTCTTCTGCATCAGATACTCTTCTCAGGAGAAACACACGGGGGCTGGGCGGGGGGTGGGGGTGGGAAACCTGCACACTTTGATATTAAGAAGTAGCGGGTAATGTTCAGCTGTTCATACTGCTCACTTGGTTTCACATTTCTGTATTTGCTTCCCCCCAATGACAGAGATTTTTCAGTGCTAGAGGATGTGATACACTGTTCTGCACTGCTGCACTCTGGATAGGGAGGAATGCTTTAAAACTATCGGCTAATGTCCGTAGGCAGCTGGGGAGCCATCCTTCCCTTTACAGAATCTTTGCACACAGATCCCCTTTGGGGAAGATATGTGGCACAACCCTCAAGGCTGCCAGCATGCATAACCCTCCTGTGATGGAAAATCAAAACACCAGTGTCCCCCAGCAAATATTATACGCTGCCTTAGTGTTCCAGACTCTGAAATTCAGCTTTAACTCCGACACCTACTCTCCCCTGAGCTGGCTTGATACAGCACTTGAGTCACAGAGAGGCAGGCAAAATGACCTTGTGAATAAGAATCTACTATTGCAAACTTTCTAGTTAGAAAAACTCCACTGCCATTTGCCTTCCAACCCAAATATCACTCCATGATTTCCCACAGTGGCTGAACTGGCGTCAAAGCTCTTGTCCAGGAGGCAATTTGGTCTGCACAAATTTAGTGGGACTCACCCATGTGCAGCAGGGAAGGGAACTGCCTTCAGGTGCTCGTGGTTCTTCTGGCACCATAAAGCAGCAGCCAAGGAGATTATACCTCTGACCTCAAGAACTTGGTTCCTCACCTTATCTTACCTTCATTCTGTCTGCCATAAAATCACTATCCTCGCTATTGTGCTGAACCAAAAAATAACTACAGTAGGTATAGTGACTATATTGTCATTCTGCAAAATAAGAGTTAAATGTATCCCTCCTAGCAAGCATATGAATTTCTTGTGATGTGAAAAACAGAGAGGCAGGTAATATTGAAAGCATTAGGCACAACAAATGGCACTTTTTTAGAGGATTAAGTCTATTCTTCAAGTATGTTGTCACATGGGACTGAAGGTCAGTTAGCCAGAGGCCTAACTTTTTCAGAGATCAATTCCATACATATAACATCATTAAAATCCAATCAGGAAAGTAAAATATTTCAGCTATTCTGAACATATTCTATCCTGCATTTCAGATATTATTCATATCACTAGGGTAGCACTGTGGATTCGGTTTAGTTGATTACATTAAACCAACATTGTTTAAAAATTCAAAACACTGTAAAACCCTGCATGTTTCTGCTGCCTGTGTGAATAAGTTGGAGGTCACTGCAGTGGAATGACTGCTGAAGTTGACAGTTATGTCTGGAAACTGAAGATACTGTGCCGTGGTCTGCCTTTCATATCCTTGAGGAATACTTTGTAAAGCATACTTGATGCAAGTTAAGGAGATGAGGGATCATTTTTGTGTATGTGAATCTTGTTCTTGCAAGATCAGTCCTGCATGCCCAAGTTATTTTAGTGAAAAATTCTGCTTAACTGAACTTCTGTGGCACAGCAGCTGCACACGATGGAACTGTCCTTCAGGGAAGCTCCCAGTCAGGAGTAACCCTAACTGTCCTACAATACCAGGGCTGAGCAGAGAAAAAATTTGGCTTCTAATCACATGGTAGGCAGACCCAAATCTACTGTGTAAGTATCAGTTAAATCAAAGAGGACACATTTCTTATTGTCTGATGCAAAAATTCCTACAGAATTGCTGTCAGAGCCCCATCATTTTCTATTACATTGCTAAACCACCACCAAGATAAAAAGCACTTGAAGAATCGTGAAGGATGCAACATCCACCTGATAAATTTCTTACAGTTCTTATAAGGCTTTTTTTTTGTTTGCTTTTTTTTCTCAGAACACAAATCAAATAAAAGGAGCACTGAAGTTAGAAAAGAACACTCACCTGGTTTTCTGATTTTCCAAAATCAGCAAAGCAGCTGCAACACCCTCATTGAAAGAGGACAGTGAAAGGCCTGACCCAAATTCACTGAGTTTCTCCAGGGCTTAGACAAGGCCCTAAGAATATGGAGAAGAGAAAGCAAATGGAGTTTCTCGACCTTTGTGCAATTATTTTCAGCAAATCTTCATTTCATTTTTTGATGAAACTCTTTCAATTACTGGGAGCACAAGTACATTAGAAGGTATGGCACATCTATTTAAAATGACGTGTTGCAAGGTATAAACAAGGTGATTCAAATTGAATGGGTTCACATTAACTAACAACTGGCACCATTTGATGATCAAGTTAAAAAAAACAAAACATGTGGAGTCAGTTAAGAAATCAAATTGGAAATACCATCATTTTATGAACCACATTTAACATCTTCTCAGACATACCAAAGAACAATCCAGTTTCCAGAAATACCATTTGTTGGATCTCTATATTCCAGGAATATTACACAGGCAATGCTTCCCATCACATACGGAAACCACTTCAGACAGAGACTCTGCCGTCATTACAAACCAAACCACTCCCAGCTCAGGCAGGCATGACCTTTTAAAAGGGTACCTGCATGTCACCTCACTATTAAGTACTGTATTCATAACCTGCCCACCATTCTCCAATCTAAAAATATTGCCTAAGTCATTTGTTTCCTTTGCTAGTCTCATAATTGCAGTCAGTTTCTGCAGCAGATTCTGACATTCTCTTGTTTGCTGGCTGAACTCATTCTGTCATGAAAGGTCAGAAAGCAAACTGCTTCAGAATGTCAATAGGTGTTTAAAGTATTCCATCCTCCTGAATTTCTCATGTGCTAAACCATCAAGTGTTGATTTAGAGGTCATTAACTTTAAGGTAGGCAACTTGAGCCCATAAAGGGAAAATTTTCTCTTTACCCATTGAGTACCCAATTTGAGTCCAGGTCACATTGACCGTTAACAGCTGTTCAGGGTAAGATGAAGACTATTGCTCTTCTTTAATCCCCCTTAACAGTTCCGTGATGTGTATTTAATGTATTTATGTTTCAGGAGGCTGGCTTGTTTAATACATGAGGATGTTGCACTACAGATCTATTTAATCTTACCTTCCCCTCGTTTTCCACAGTGGTGCAAAGGAACTCTATTACAAGTCAAAATAAATCATATCTAATGCAATATAACATTTGTTATCTGTGTATTTCAAAGACACTTGACAAATACAGTTCAGGATCATTATTTCTAGTAAGAAAAAAGAAACTTGTCAAAAGCTGGCTAGTTCACTAGCACTGAAACCAGGAACATAATGTGGGTCCAGTGCATGGGGTCAGAAAAGCTCAGTTGTCCAAGAGGAGACTAATAGAGGCAAAATGAGTGATGAATGTATAATTGCAACATGGTAGCAAACCAGTGAGTAGCTGTGGTTCTTAGAACTATAACCACAGATTTTGAATGAAAAATAAGTTTCTGCAAATCACACTTTTCCTTATTTGATATAATAAAAATGAAGAGGAAAATTAATGCTAAATTTAGACCATCATGCAAACAATATTTAATAAAAAAAATACTAAACTTAACCATGCATTCCCAAATTCAAATTCCTGGTTTACTGAAATTCCTTAAGCATTTTGTTTGCATTTTTTATTAGGTTTCCTTTTTCCTTTAAAAAGAGAAGAACGATGAGAAACTGTATTATTTTTCTCATAGTTTTAGACTAGCTATAGTGTTGTCTTTAACATTTCTTTGAAGTTAAATAATCTTTGATGGAATTGAGTTTTGAGAGCTCATTTTGAATTCACTCTATTCATCAGAATAGCTGAAAAAAACCCAACAAAACAAACAAAAAAACCCCCACCATGTAGAAGATCACCTATAAAACCCATACATTTAAAAATTTGGTTTGATAAAAGAAACCTACCAGAAAAATCCCACTGACAATATAATGAGATAGTGGGGAGCTGAACACATATTTTAAAGCTTGTGAGCTTATTTTCCTTTTTTCTCTCTAAAAAAAGTGAGCTCTCTATGTTGATTTTCTTCCTTTTTCCAGTATGAACGAATAACAAAATGAAACATTTGTTTTCATGTTCTTAATCACTTAGTGCATGTTTGTTTTAAAAACACTAGCTTCAAAAAGGCTGAATAAGACCCAGTTTTGCAGAAACAAACAAGCACCAAAATGTCATGATCAAATAGAGGAAATTTCAACTCAAGAGGGCTCCTTGTTTGCAAAGTGAGGAGCAACTGAAAATGGAGTTTACAGTGAGGCAGCATTTTCAGCACAACTTTCTATTTGATAAATAAATGATAGATCTCTCAATGTACACTACAGTGGTGTAATTGAAAACAAACCAAAAAAAGCTAGCTAGTCTCTGAAAAACAAACCGGAGATTGAATAACGAAGTAATCGCTGAATACTACTTCAGTTTGCCATGCAGTGTCTGTTGCTTTTATCCAGCAGCATGCAATTTAAACATTTTTGCTTATTTCCTGTTTCTTTTCTTTGCAAGAACAGATAAACAGAACTGGCTATTAGCCTCCTTCTCTATTAGTATGCCATATGCACGCTGTGCTCCAGCTGTCATGTTAAAAATGCATAAGGCTAAATTAAAATCTGCTGCAAAGACTTCTGCTGGTAATCAGATAACTCTCTATGTAATATCTGATTTAAAATGATAATATTTTTCACATATTTTATATCAGTAATATAGCTGAAGGATAAAAGAATACTACATTTTGATAATTATCCTTTATGGACATTCTGTGTCATGTTATAAATGAACTGTATTTCTCAATAGCATTTAAAAGTGCGAGTACTGAGTCATAGCTTCAGCTGGTACAAGCAGTAGTGAATCCAGCAATTTTCACCAGCTTGAGTGTCATGATCAAAAGAGAACAGCTTTTCTCTTTGGAAGGAAAACAAACCTTTGAAAAATAGTTATCAGACTCCTCAGTAAATGTGGTGAAATGAACTATGATGTTCAGCCAAAATCAGACCAATTACCAAGTGGAAACAGTGGACTAACACCCTCTGTTTTTTGGGAGATGATGATGCCAGGATGGATTGTTGCTTTGGTCATCAGGAGGGAAGAGCGGAAGGAAAAGGAAGCTGCTAATTTAAAATGCACATGGTATTTGATAAGGTTATGAATTCCAGAAAGTTTTTCAGTCCAAGAGTAGGATTTCTGAAAGCTAGTTGACCCGAGAGGGAAGATGAATCTTACAGCTGAGGCAGCATAACAAGACTCCCTTATACGTGATACACATCTTCAGACAAACACAGTTTAACTGGCTTAGTCACAACCTTGCCTACCCTCTTGTCCACAGCAGGGGGACAATGAAAGAAGTGTGTCATCGTTGTTGGACTCCTTTTTCCATCTCTCCCCAATGTCCCACAGAGGGCACATGTGGTTGCCTCACTTTCTGCATGTGGCCTCGTCTGAATTATCCCATATGCTTCTCAGCATCCCTAAGATGTTTGCTGGGAATGTCCTAGCAGCAGTGTTAGTGACGGTAGAGATTATTTTTTTCAGGTAACATAACACTAGAAGTGGTGTTCTTCTTCCACAGCCAGTCATGGAAGTTTTCCAAGCACCACTATGTCACAGTGCTGCAGAAGCAAGGAAGAGCAGCAGCAAGGATCGGACCCTGTGCACTCAGACCTGCTGCTGTGCCCAGCAATGGCTGCAGCGCTGAGCTCTCCGTAGCCTGGCTTCACTGACGGTACAGGGCTCTGTGACTGGCAATCCGCAGGCACTGGGGACCATTTGCTTACCGTTACTGGGTCCCCACAGTCCAATAGCAGACTTGGGACAACAGGTCTCGTAAAATAGTGCTTTTTGAGGGATTTATAGAATCCTTCCTTTGCAGACAAGGAGGCTATAACCTAATCCATCACCCCAGGTGTTCTTTGGCTTTGTTTTTACACGTGGGAAAGAAACCCATCAAAACTACTGTTCAGCTGAACAGATTTAGTTTTTTTAAGCAAAATATTATTATTATGGGCCATCTGTATATCTGCACAGAGGCTAATAATTATCAAGTCAGAAAATACTGGGCATATCTAGATAATAATTCTAATTAAAAAAAAATCCTTGGAATACTGCATAGCAAAGTCTAACAATTCTCCCCTCCAAGTACAGGAAGTAAATCGCTAAATACATGATTATTCCATTTATTGTAAGAAAAGATAAGTACAGTGCATCAAGCAGTTATCAGAAATGGATTAAAATCAAGAAATTCCTGTGCTGTGCATAATGAAACATTATTATCTCGTTTTAAAAATACATATGAAATTAATTTTATATTGAGTAATAGGCTAGCTTCATTATGCATTTTATAAAACCAGGTATTTTAATATCTACCTTATCTATATCTACAAGCTGTAGCTTCTGACTCAAGAAAAATGTCCACATCAATCTGAGAACTGCACATAATAACACAAATAGAAACTAAACCATAGGTGATTTAAATATGTCAGTGTAATAAAGCAGTGTTGGAACATCCATCATTTCTGAGACACAAATGCACCGATAACTTAAAACTACTCTCGATTACTGAAACTAATCACACCTGAAAACTCCATCTAGACACATTTCACCAATGCAGGAAAAATTGTCATCAGCCTTTCCTTGATAATTTAAATGTGTGGCAACTCAATGACACAAAAGTTATTTTCTATTGTCATGGTGTATCTAACCTAGGGTACAGCACTGGTGCAAAAGAATGAACTGAACAGCGCATTGCCAAGAAAAATATATAAAATACCTCTATTACACATAATACCATGGGAATCTTCTGCTATTGCTATCCAATGCTTTAGATGCCACTATAAATAGGATGAGCCCTAAACATACCCGATTTAAAACAAGCGATACAGTGTTGACCCTGCTGCCCTCTCAGTAACAGGCAGTACAGTGACATGAGCTTCCTCGGTACCTGCTTTTCCTTTTCGTATTGAACCCTGTGATCAAGAATGAAATTTTAAATCCTTTTACTTTGATGTATTGATTGAATACATGGTGATAAATTCTAGAAGTCTCAAGTTAAGCCTTCAGTGCCAATGCAGACAGAATTTGTACTGTATGGGATGGGTAGCTGGCAGACCTGAGAAACGTAGCTAGTGTACTGTGGAATTGCAACATATGCAGATGTGGACAACATATATACTCAATAGCCATTTAGCAAAAGGCTCAAGACTTTTCAAAAATCACTGGCACAGCACAGAAAGCAATAGACTACCTCTCTATTGCTAAATCATTAAACACAGTTCGTTAATGAATCTGTAATGAAACAGAAGACCAGGATTTTACATTAAAGCAAAAGCATTTAAATTTGCCTTGAAAGCAACAGACAGGAGTATGTGGGACAGAAAATCGGTACTTCACAGTAATTTTAGCCCAAGAAATTGATCTGGACAAACACAACTCCAACAGCCAGACCTGAAAATTTCAAATTGGTCAGACAGTCTTTTATGTCATCTAATAGTTAAACTAACCTTGCTAAGTGTTTGGAGGAATTACTATGTGTCTGTTACATAGGGAAAACTTGCTTCTAAATTATGTTAAAAATAAGTATGTCATCTCCTTGACATGATTGACTTTGACAGCTTTTTTTCAGAGGAAAGACCAATTTAGGGAAGTCTCCTGAGCAAAGAAACACTGCCACTTTTTGTAATAGGAACTGAGATGGAATAGTAACATGGCATCAATCCTACAAGCAAACCTGTCCCTTTCACATCAGTGACTGACACGCCAATTTCCAGGTCCTGAGGGACTCTACGATTTGCTCCCTTGTAGCCTTGTGGTTGGCTTTGTCTAGGTTTTGGGTTATTTTGACATTTCTATTCACCAGAAGATTAAATCAATCATTGCAATAATAAGCTTCTTTTTTTCACTGGGTGCACTTCTACGTTTCTTTCTGCAGTATGTCCTGGAATCATCCTATTGTTACACTTCTAAAAGAAGTTTCACTTTCTTATTCACCTGTATAATATAACATGCAGCCTAACACAGCCATCTACCTTATACATCTTGCACATTGGCTTTCCATGGTATCTGAAGTAGTCCAGTCTAGGAACATTTGCCTTGCAACTTAACCAGATCCTAAACTGTCTGCAGTCCCCTAGCTCTTTTTTCCCCATGAGAACGAAGCTCAGACCTGTTCTTTCAGATGCATCAAGGTTTCTTGCCTTTTTTCGTTACAAAGAAGGAAAAAAAAAAAAAAAACCCACAACCCAAAACCAACCTGAGAATTCTAGGAGCAATGATACCTTTACCTCCTCACCCAGGAATCTACATTTGATGAGATGACAAGAGCAAGCTGGAAGCTGCTGCGTACTTGGTGGTTAGTCAAGGCATCTACATCAACACAAAAAGGCAAGAGTTCCTAGAACCTCAAACTGCCTTTCCTTGTAGAGCCGAAGTAGGAATTACCTCAAACCAAAATATCAGCAGAAAGAAGCTTCAGAACAAATCAAGAAAATGAACAATAATGTATAGCTTTCACTGATTCAATAGTTCTATTTTCTAAACTCCTGTGAATTCACTGATGTTTGCTACATATGGCAACTACCTTTTATTTTAGTTCCCTTTCTACACCCAGTAACTCTTTCTAACACAAACATCAGACCTTCTTCCTGTCTCCTATCATTCTCTCTGATGTTCTGTATCTTGTTTCATTCTCTGAAACTGCTTGTCATTTTCAGCCTTCAATTAGTCACGTAAGTAGTAGCAGCAACTATTTTATTCATTTTGTTTGAAAAGAAAAATCATGGAATGTAATGATGCTGATTTATCTTTTCAAATTAAAAATAAGAAGCTTGGGAAACAGTGCCTAGCCATAGTATTGCAGTATTGAAAAATGTAAGCAATTTAATTTTTCCTACTGTTTGTTCTACTGTTGCTACACAAGTATTCTTTTAAGTTATCAGCTCTCATGTCTAAATTCTAATTCCAGTGGTATAATTAGAAGCCATAGAAATGCAGTTGAATTACTTAGTCTCTAGGAAAAGATAAGTAATGTGATTACACTGTATGTATGTATGATTATTAAGTGAACATTTGTATGGTATAAGACCAAGAACCAGAAAAATAGCCAAAAAATCTCATTACACAGTATAATTTCTCCAGATGTCCACCCAATTCAAAGTCCATAAAATGTTGTCCATTTTCTAGGTCTTAGAATACGTTTCATGTACAGGTTGTTATTAAGTGAATAAACAAGTTTAGCTGTGTTACTTCTTCACTGTCTCTTCACTGTTATATGCAAACTTATCAATATACTAAATTTCTATTTTTAAAACTTGTGCTTTGTTGAACAAAGACTTACATTGCAGATCTTAATTTCATCTTTTTTCTTTGCAATATGTCAGAGGATTGCAAGTAAATCAGTAGCTCTACTGCTTTTTTAAAACTTGGAAAACACACAGAAATAAAAATGTTTGCACTTCAATAGAACTTGATGAAGACTTCTAAAAGATGTGACTGACATAGCTGCATGCAAGAAATCCACAAAATAATTATATATGGATAACATAAGTAATGGGAAATAGAGGAAAATCATTATATAGGTCGCAAAGAAACAAATTGAAATATTCTACATAGCTTACAATGGAAACAATGACAGAGAAAGAAATACTTTGTTGCATTTCACTAAACCCTCATTTCAGGGAATTTTATTAAATCCATACAAAATCAACAAAACCTATATTTAATTATTTCAGAAAAATGATTGTTTTCTAGCAAGTAGAGAGTGTGTTGAATAAAATTTAAAATAAAAAAGACATACTAAAATGAAGATGTGAATTTCTACTGTAATCTTACATATTTTTTACCCCCCAAAAAGTGTTAATGCTTCTGACAAAGAAATTTCTAGCCAGTAACTTGCTTTTCCCAAGGCTGTACTAACTATGTCACGTTATTTTTAGCAATTTAATGGAAAGGTTTTTTTTCCTGGATGGAAGAGAACCAACAATAACATTGTCAGAGCTTCATCCTGGTGTCTAACTCATGACCTCGTGCACCATGACAGATTCAGGTTTGAGCACAAGTAGTTCCATTTAGCTTAATAACTTCTTGTATAAGAGCCCAATGCCAACGTTAAAGAATATTTCTGACTTTTTCAGTTAAACATCATAGAATGACTTCATATCAGAGTAATGCATACATTTTTGGAACAAGTACTAGATCCTTGGTTTCAGTAAAGTATATCTTATTCCTACTAAGTAAAACTATTAAAAACTATAAAGCTATAACCTCTGTCACAATAAGACCACAATACAAGATGACCCATTTCCAAAGAGCAGACCGGATGGCAAACAAATTTATGTCGTCGTTACGTAGGCATATCAATTTCCCAATATTATGTAGTCTCAACTGTCATTAATCATCTGACATTCTCCTTAATCATTGGCTAATTCTTTATGAGCATTTTGCAGGAACTTTTTTTTTTAAAAAAAATGTTCATAAGAGGGGCCTCCTATGGTCATCACATTCTTTGTATTGGGGAACTGCACAGAGAATAACATGGTAATTAATAAACAGGAACAGATATTTTTAAAATCAACATCATCAAACATCAGACACAGAACAAAGTGTTTGTTTTTTGAGGTTCTGCTTTAAGGGATTCTTCACAATGACAAAAATATATGACAGACTGTAAAATACTCACTCAGTACTTCAGTTTCTCAAAGTCAAAAGGATGTGAAACCGAACAGTCATGCACACATCAATAATCATAGTATCCGTGAGATACTGCTGAGCCTCTCTAATGTTAAGGATTATGCATTTTAAATTTGCTGGTAGTGAATTAATTACATTTCTTGTAATTAATGCATCTTGTTAATTCATAACTTGTGTAAAGATTTCTTTAGCCAGCTTGTGAATTTAGCTGTTCTGACACAAAGGTAACTCAAACAAAATACAGAAAGAAACCCAGGCAACTAGAACACATAAATAAATATGGTGGGGGAAGAATTCTCACCAGTTTGCAGCATGCTTGAGTTACTGCTTTGGTGCTCAGCATGTGATGCTGAAATATGAGATTTAACAATTCACTGAGATAAAAGGGCGATTCACAGTTCCTAGAATTACCTCCATTAAAACCCCCACCAGCACCACCAGCACCACTTATTTCTGAGCATAATCTCTTCTTCAGGTTTGCTACCAACATGATAGGTATTTATGCCTTCCTGTAGATAGATAATACTCAGCTGACAAAAGGGTGAAGCATTACTGAGTTTCCTCATAAACAGCTATAATTCTGTTAAATGGGCCTTATGGCTGTTGTGGACAGACCAATAATTCTAATAATTTTCTTATTACCAGCTGCTTCTTGCCTTCAGTAACATTCATTTTCAGCCTTCAGAAGTGACAAAGAGGAAAGTCTATATTGAAAACTGACAGAAATGAACATGAGAGTAAGGGTAAATTAATATATTAGCTAAAATAACAGCACTACCGTTATTGATGTGATAAATTTTGTTACTTTAAATAACAAGATGGATGCCATTCTGAGAGCACTCTGGGCAACCAGAACATTAACAGGTATAGACAGGAGGTTGCAGGGTTCTGACATTTTTATTTCTAATCTTATTTCATGGGCTGACATTAGGATTTTGTTACACTCATTCAGAATCTTACTTGAAAACAGCCCTATTTTAAAGAAAGAGTTGGATAATTTACAAGGCAGAAGTGGAAAATGTGGGATGTGGGATCTGAATTAATCTTGAACAAACCTTGGGATGTCAGATATATCAATTGGCCTGTACCTTGACCTACTAAATGCTAAGCCTAAAGCTGATTTAAGCCAAAAAAATATAGTCAGTGAGTATACAGACAGCATTCCAACACAGACAGAGGAAACAAGAAAAGCTTAACACCATCTTTTAGAGACCCGCTGTCAAATTATCAGTATAGTACTACAAAAAAAAATAAAAAATGAGCCAATAGATGAGGAATTGCTTCATACAGGCAGAAATTTTAGATGGGACATATTGGATACACAGGCAAGAGAAAAACCATGGCCTGGAAACCATCCCCAGTGCACTAAAAAAGGACACTACAATCAGTTCTCCCCATTGCTATTAGCAGCATGGGAACCTCTGCGATCTTTTCCTCATCCATAGTAGTCTGTGTGTCTCCTAAATGGCAAAAAATATTTCTCTAATGAGGCCCCATTCATAACTTAGTGACACCAGTAGAAAATTTCCAGTTGAATGCAACAGCCTTCAGATGCAGCCCTGTCTGTAGAAAGGCTTGTTCTGAACTGAGTGTGCCAAAACAGAGACTCATCGTGATTATCCTTCATCTTGCCAAGGCTTCAGATTTCCTGTAACGGGCCCAAGCAGGCCTTGAAGTCAACTCTGACCGCCCAAATCCCCTTCCCATTTGGAACAGTAAGAAAAAAAAGCATGAACAGCTACAGCTAGTTTATACCTCTCGTCCCACCAACAGTAACAATTTCAGCTGCAGAGGGATTTTTTTCTAATGTCATGCTGCTACTGAGGGCACATGCATAATGTTTTGTTTTATTTTGGTTAATGCTTATTACTAATGTATGTAACGTGGTAGCTCATTATAAATTCAATTAAATGTTAATGTAAACATCTGCTCAACTTCACTTGTATACTGATATATCAGACCAAGAACTAAAATCGTTACCCTGTGAGTTGCTTTTACATTATGCACCCCTCCAAGGAGAAAGGGACAAGGGAAAGGAACCTGTTATGTTGACACTGGGTAACTACAAACTTCTCTAAATCATTAACACTATAAAAGATAGCTGCTTCAAAGCAACTGAAATTAAAGGTACAACAGTTGAAACACTTCTTGTTTGACTTGGGAGTACCAATGGCTAGTAAAAGCAGAAATAACAGCCTCAAAGAGACTGCAATGGGAAGTATCACAGCATGTGGAAACAGGAAAGTGAAGCCACTTACACAGGCAGGAATGGTTACACGCACTGAACATGTTCAACTTGTCAAAAAATGACATAATTCTCAGACACAGTTACAGGTCAGTTATAGAGGAGTCACCCTCAGGAAGCAGCATCTGAGTAAGGCACATAAATAATAGTTTCAGCTGTTCTAGCACATATAAGCAGCAACAGAGATGGCCAAACAAGCAACAGTACTCTTGGACTGTGCAGCGTTTTTTAAATATGTCCCTCAGTTTGAGAGATGCTAGGAATTATTAAAGCAAATGTGCTGTATTCTACCATACACCACAGCAATTATCATCTTCCTCTGAATGTAATTGCAATGCTTGATTTCAGCCAAACTATCTAAAATTTACACAGACCTTTATAAAGCAGAAAAATATTCACCTGAACTGGTCATGGATGATAGTACCATTCATCACATCAAACACAAGGGCCATCCACAGCTATCTGGTGTGCTGGAAAGCAAAAAGGGCTTCCACTATACAGTAGTCTGTGAAAGCAACAATTTCAAAATTAAATTACTGACAGGTGCTGACAGATGCATACGCACTGGCTGACTTACATGAGCAATGTAACCTTCTAGCTCCCATGGAGGCACCACCCTTCTGTCAGGTGAGCAGCTGTGGGGCACGGACTTACCGGGCTCCCTAACAGTTCTGGACTGAACAACGCAACACTGCCCCAGAGGTCCTCGTGCTAGCTCAGAGGCAGCTGCATACCTGCATCACACTGTAAAGAATCACTAACACACCCCAGAAGCATTATATCCACATGCATTGTAACAGTGTGTTGAACTTTAAAGCTCCAAAAGTCTTGATATCAAAAAGCTATGTGTGAGGTTTGTTTCTCCCAGCTACCCAACTAAGTGGCTGGAAGGTCTGACAGCAAAACTCTGCTCAGAGGTTCAATCCTATTTTTCCCCTCCTTCTCCAGTACTGTGCCTTTGATTGGCAATCTCCATCAGAAGTGGTGCCATGCAGTTCTACTAGTTGTTGCTCTGCCTAATTCTTGTTAAGTCTGAGGCAAGTTAAGATTGGAGAGAAGTCGGTGTATCAGAAGAACATGTGGGTTTTCATGGTATCTACTGACCTACTGTCACTGTAGCATGTAGACTAACAAGATGGAAATGGTCAGGATAGATAGTAAACTAATGGTAATGGATAGTAAACTAAAAGAAGCATTTTAGGTTTCACAGGGTATAACATTTAGAACACTGTCATAACTGTACTAATTGTGTCCCTCTTGGGAAGCTAAAATGGAGCATCAGTGGTCTCTAATGGCAATGCTGTGAAGGTTGGTGAAAATGTTAGTGGAATGATTTGAGGACTTCTAAATTAATTAAATTAGTGCTTATATAATTAATAGGATTACTCTGACTCTGCACGTTAATAGGATTTTTCCTTATCAATTCCAAGCTTAAGCGTTATGAAACTGCATGTGTCTATAAACCTCCCCCAAGAACTACGTGAATCATGACAGTAGTCTAGTCATAATCACGAGGTGGTTTCTCTGAAAACCCCCTTCTGAATATATTTATCTGGTGTTTTGTAACATCCTCTGAATAAAGATATACACCCAAAACACATAAATGTTTTCCAGCGTTTTCTGTACACCTTTACCCACTCTAAACTGAACTATCCAACCATATGCATTCTTTACTGAAACAGGGCTGGCACTGAACACATAATACCAAGTTGTGTCCAAGGCTACATTTAAGATTACTCTCTCTCTTTTATTTTCCTTTTTTTTTTTTTTTTCTTCCCTTCAACCAATTTCCAATCCATTAAACTGCTCTAATTTTCTCTTTTCTGCAACTATTTAACTTGGATATTAACCTTTGTGGCTGGCCACAATCTCTTAAACACATTTCTTTGCAATATACTTTCCTAGGTTGTCAGAAACATTTTTCTTAGAAAAATATGGAGAAAAAACTAATAAACCTTAGTATAGCATCTTTGCTCCCATTTTTAGCTTTTCATCAACCATGAAGCTCTCATATGAAATCTCTGATAAAATAAAAATATATTTTGGTCCAAGTACATTATTAAATCAAAGGAGAAAAAACCCCACAGCTGTTCATTATTTACAGCATTTACTTAGATCTCAAGTACGATCTTGAGACCAAGCAGACCAACACAAACATCCCTGATGTGGTACAGTAACTCTGCCTCTATTTCCTCAGCGGAATCATCACCAAAATCTTTCATACGGATGTCTGCTTTAGGAACTTATGTCCTCTGCCAGTGTGTCCAGGAAAAAGCAAAACCATCACTATCGGGCTACTCTTTTTACACCAGATTGGAGTCTGTGCACCTCATCCACTCCCCATCCTACCTGTAGAATCTTCTAGAAACAGTTCCAATGGACCAACCAAGTCTGCTCTCCTTTTCAGTCATTCCATACCCAAGCAGAAATTTCCAATTATCTCTTCATTATAAAGGTGCATGATCTACTATGGGAGTTGGTAATTAATTAACCCACAGATTGTGCAAAATATGTAAAATTTAAGAAAGGATGAACATCACACAAATCCTTTGGAACAGAGGGTGCTCTTTTTTTCCCTAAAAAAACCAAACCCAAACCCAATTGCTGAAATACCCTGTTACGCCTTCTTGATCATAACTGTGGAGGTGAAAACAAATGTTCCAAAATGTTAAAGGCAGGTTGGTTCAACATATGGCCTCTATTTATTTATTTATTGTTAATTTAAATCACATGAATTATTCACACATTGTTAACTTCACAATTCTGCACTTCTTCCTGTTGTCTAAACCAATAATAATGGATATTCAGACAAAATCACCTTAGTTAATGTCATGGCTGTTACTAATATTTCTGATTTTTCACGTAGAATTGTTTTCTGCTAGAAGTTTCATATATTGAAATATTCCTCTGCAGAAAGAAAAAAAAAAGAAAAAAAGAAAAAGAAAAACCCCAAAACAACCAAAAAACAAACCAGAAACCCAAAACAAAGCCACCTTAGCTGGGTAAGCTATGTTATACTGAGAACACTATCAACCAAACAGAAAATTCCAGGCTATGTAAATCATTCCATCTCCAGTATACTGAAGTGTTTCAGCCAGTTTATCTTATTTCACAGTCTTGCACTTTTCATTGACTGCAAACTTGGCACCCAGTTTCAGTAAGTTTGAAATCCTACCACTGGTGCTCAAATACAACTCTGTGAAGGAGTTTGGGGGCTTCGGTCTCTCCCAAATCTAGTACATGCAAAAAGTGGATTTGTTGACATTCATAAGAATGCAAGTTTCACTTTCAGTGATGAAAACTATTGTGCAGATGTTGGATTGCAAATGAGTAGTTTACCTGTAACCACAGAGACTGCTTATGTGAACCTGATTCACTTTTTTTTCCTGGTTAGAACAGACCTTGTTAAAAAATTAAATTTAGAATTCAAATTAGAATCATATTACTGGTGATACATGTTGTTAGGTATTTAATCAAATTGATTATGAATATTAGCTAGGAGTCTGAAACAGCAGAAATGTCAAACTAGTTCTACAAAGCTCAAACTGATGACAGAAAATATTTCAGACTGATTTAGTGCATTTTCCTCTATAACATTTGTTTAAAAAGCATAGCTGCACTCCTGGGAAAAATAGAAAAAAGTTAATTAGCCCACACTTATCATTTCAAATCCACTTCAAGCAGGCCAAAAGCTGAAGTGCCAGGGAATTAAGCCATCTCATCTTAGAACCATTGCATAGAATCATAAAATGGTTTGGGTTGGAAGGGACCTTAAACATCACCAAGTTCCCACCCCCCTGCCATGGGCAGGGACACCTTCCACTAGACCAGGCTGCTCCCAGTCGCATCCAGCCTGGCCTTGAACACTGCCAGGGATGGGGCATCCACAGCTGCTCTGGGCAATCTGTACTAGTATCTCACCACCCTCACAGTATAGAATTTATTCCTAAATCTACCCTCTTTCAGTTTGAAGCCATTACCCCTTGTCCTATCACTGCATGTCCTTGTAGAAAGTCCCTCCCCAGCTCTCGTCGGCCCCTTTATGTACTGGCAGGCTGCTGTAAGGTCTCCCTGGAGCCTTCTCCAGGCTGAACCCCAACCCTCCCAGCCTGTCTTCACAGCAGAGGTGCTCCAGCCTCTTATCATCTTTGTGACCCTCCTCTGGACTGACTCCAACAGGTCTGTGTCCTTATGCTGGGGGCCCTAGAGTTGAACACTGCATATTCACATAGAATAGGTCTTGCTAATTGTGTAGAAGAGCTGTTATAGTAACGAGGGAAGTATCTTTTTTTTTTTTTTTTTTTTTTTTTTACCTCTGTCAATAATAGCATCGATTCTTCCAAACTCTGAACAATATTTGTGAGATTCTCATAAGGACAAATCACATACAGCAACTCATCCATGCTTCTTCTTAAACTATGCACTCTTCTTTAACCTGATCCTTACACCTTTTATATTGCTCTTTGGTAGCTGAGTACTTTTAATCACACAGACCCAAGCATGATCATGAAGTTAACTCATGAAGATTTTTCCACCTCAATCATTTGCCATTGAAGTGATTCCTAATTTCTTGCCCTGTAGTAACATAGGGATGTGGCGATGTGGAAGATCACGTGTTGTGACAGAAACGTAGGAACTAAGTAGAGAACCGCCCATGAAGGAGCTGGCTCTGCTACTAGTATATAAGTGCCTGTGTCTTTCAATAAACTGCCATTTTGCTTTCCTCTCCATGAGAGTCTGAGAGCTGATGGTCCCTCAGGTGCTGCGCTGAGGTTTGGACATGTCATAAGCTACTACACTTGCCCCTTCTTTTTTCTGCTCTTGTGCCCTTTTGCAGAAATATTTACATCTGACCTCTACACACTCTTTCAGAAACAACCCTTCTTCAATTTGCAAGGTTGTGCAGTCACTCTTCCTAGTGGAAGGGAGAAGTAGAAATAATTTTTTAAAGGATGCTTGACCTCAGCAATCAGACCACATAGAAATTAATTAGCTTGCTGGCAGAGCTGAGTGGCATAGGACTATATTTACTATAGTTTTGTTGTGGTCTTAAAAGCAAAAAAAAAAAAAAAAAAAGATTAAATCATTCAAATTACATAAACAGAAGCTGAAGTTTGTTTGATATTTTCTTCTTTGGCATAATTAGGCTTCAAAGCTCATAATTTATGCTGTAGATCCACAATGCAGTGCTATGAACATTTGATGTGAAATTAATGAACGAATAAGGAAAATCCTAACCTGAAGATCTCAGCACAGCACAGTCCCTGGAGTTTTTCTTTGTTAAGCACCAATGAGGCATAAATCTCAACTTAAGTTTTTTCCTGTGCTCTTTGTGTTCCTTGGGTTTCATCATAGTGTAATTTAAGACTTGAGTAAAGAGCATGTGGAGAGCTTTAGAGGCTGCTGCTCACGTTAGCAAAGGCTGAGCAGATGCCCAGATTCAATTCAGCAGGGGTCGTTCATATGCTTTGCACTAAGCAGATATTCTTTTTTTTCATTTCAGAGTATCTGAACGAGACACAAGAATTGCTAGTTGGAAAAATACACTACCCCATAGAAAGGGATAAAGGAAAAAGGAAATACTTTAGTTCGGTCCACGAAGATGAGGTGACTACCCAAAAATTCAGAAAGAAAAACCAAGTCAACTTTGGGGAGAAATTTTACAACTTGTTCCTTGCAAATCATGAAATCATGCTTCCAGGTAGCTTTTTTTTTTTTTTTTTTTTTTTTTTATCCAGCTGTTCACACAGTTTAGGGGATTGCAGATTTATTGAAAATAGGCAATTAGCAGCTCTGGCTTTTATGTTGACTCAGGGGTCTGGCTTGCTCCTCTGCTTCCTGGACAGTTCACAGTGACTGTACATTGGATATAATCAGGTGCAAGGCAACAAACTCTCCAGTCAGAAAGCTCAGGCTTAGTAAGACTTGCTTACATTCAGTTTCCACTGTTATGTGTAGACCGGGGCACGTGGCTTGAGCATCTTGGCTCTGTGAACGTGAACCAGCAGCTGAGCAGTTACCACAGGCAATACAGGAACAGCCTCCAAGGGAGAACGGGCTGCCAGGAACCAGAGCTGACAAGCCTGCTTGTCGGATCTGTAAGAAACAAGGTTTCAGTTCAAACAATATGTCCCATAATAATCCTCCAAATTCAGCACACTTTTCAGGAGAACCCCACTGAGAAAAAGCCTCGATCAGCTCCAGCTCTTAACGTTCAATATTTAGAAGTAAAACAGCTTTTCCTGTGTCTTAGGAACAGCGTTCCCAGACAAGCAGGTTTATAGCTTATAGACAATACAAAGCAGCAAACATCTGAATTGCACGTCCTACCACTTAAAGACTGTCAAATATTGCCTGCTGAAATCCATAAAGGACCTGGGTTGGAACATAGCCTGTACCACTCACTGGCAGGGCAAAGCCCTTTCTAGAGGCTGCTGCCATTTTCCAGCCAGACTACATTTCTCAGTGAGTGAAAAAAGGCACGTTCTAGCACGGCAAAACAGTTTGCAAGTGCGATGCACTGTAAGTTAAAGTGCCTGCAGGAAGAGGCTTACACTATTCCTATCCCTATAACCAACTTACTATCTCAAATCTTCTCATAATTCTACAGTCAAAGTAATTCTTCCAGGCAACAGTGTACAAAAGGAGCATATTATTCAAAGCATGCGTTCAAAGACAGGCATGAAGAACCTGCTCTCATTTATGAGAGAAGGCAAAGACAGCCCCACGCAGCTTCCCTGTGTTGCCCCACCGGTTTTTCATTTTTTCAATGTGCATTTTCAATGCATCTCTTTAGTACCATTGTGGCCACAGATAAAACCTCCTCTGCTTGTATGTGCTTGGTAAAAAAGAAAACAACATGAAGCCAAGTGTATTACTGGCACATTAAATTTTCCCTTTTAATGTATATTTTATCATATGTCTGTAAATAAAGACATTTTAAAATTAATTTATTGTTCTTCTCATGTGTTTCTGATTCAAAAAATCTGACTTGAAAATTGAGGTTTCCAGTTTATTTTTAAGTAGATCCAAAGCAAATCGGTGCTGTTTCATGCATTTTGTCTACTGAGAAATTGAATCAACTTGAGCAGAAACACACCAAAAAGTAACATGAGAAGAATACAGGAAAAGGGAAAAAATGGTGTGATAATTACCACAGATATATATTGACCCTATTATTAATCTCTGATGTTATTCACAAGACAGAGTAGCAAGCTTATTAGCAAAAATGTAACCTTATTTTTATTTGTAATAATTATTTTGCACTTATTTGCAGTGAAGACATGACAAAGTAACATGGATTTTGTACATCTGTCTTATGGTTTAGGTGATTAAACACTGGGAAAGCACCAAGCACAGATGGATTACAAGCAGTTATACAAACGCATATTTGATCTTGTATTAAATTGGAAGTTCTAAAATTTGAACCTCAAGTGCTAATTACATATTTCATCTCACTACAAACTGGAAACAAAACATCACCATCTGGAAAAAATCCATGATCTGTAACTTTGCATGATATTCTGGTTTCATTATTATTACTTCTGGTGCCGCTTCATAGATTCAGGTAACAATGTTTAGTAATAGCAGTAAAGTCTTCAGAAAAAAATTATCCCAACAATCATTTCTCAACTCATTTCCTTTCATTCCCTGTCCTGGCAGAATCCAGTGATCTCATTAATTTTGAAAACTCATATTCTTGTGTCCTTTTTTGTTTCTGGTGGAGCACTGAACCATTCTAAAGAACAAGCCATTTGAGAATTTCACCAAATAATAGATTTGATTAACAAGAGAAAACAATAAATGAAATTCAACATAGAAATTACTTGTTTCAAAGTAGCCATTTTAAAAAGTTCCTTGGGCACTGCCTAAGACAAATTCAGTGGACAGCTTAAACATCTCCACTAGTGACTTTTATGTGTATTTCAACACATACCTGGTAAGTACCAAAGGTCATTGGTATGGTCACAATTTCTATTTTAAATGATTCTATTAAATCCTACTGTTTAGGTTAAATAGTTTAGCTAACTTGTACTATCTTCAGGTAGAAGAAATTAATGGATCCATGATTCCACTCTCTAATTATGCTGAAAAGTAGGTTGACTGACTTATTTTAAGGAAAGCATGCTGAAAGTAAACTGTTTGTCCTGAACTGAAGATCATGCACTTGAGATGAAAAGAAATGTTATACCTTATTATTTTTTTTTAGATTTTCTATATTTGAGGTGAGTCACTTAAAATTTAAATTAATCCACTTTTCAGTTTCTCTGTCATACAGCAGAGCTCCTGAGTCTAGATCTGTGCAGTAAGGAATGGTGTTAAGTTCCTGGGAACCATTTTGAAGTTTTTTCATGTTGCAAATTGACATGACAATGACAAAGCAGTATTATCGTGGAAATAAATGTAAAAAAATATAAAATGTGTAAAGATATATATTGTAACACCTACACTCCTCATATACTGAGGAAATACAGAATTTTTACATAAGATATGTAAAGATATATGTATACATATACATAAGATATATGTATATGCCACATAAGTGGCATATCTAAATAATGAATAAAATTAGAAACTTTTTAAAACTAGAATTCTACAAAATAACAGAGATAGCCTACAATATATAGGTTTAATTTTTCTCCCTTAGATTCTACACAACAGCGTATTCTTGGCATAGTGCCATCACTTAAAATCAAACACATGATGTGTAGACTGAATGCTCTTAAAAACATTTCTAAAGGAACACAAATTAAAGGATTCCACATCTTCTCTTCTGTACAAATGAAAAGACTTTACAGTATAGTAGAGCAGGGTTAAAAGCAATACAAGGATGCTGCTGGAGCTATAAGCAATAATAAGATACACAGTATAACCGTCACATAGACAAATTGTTTACATGCAGCAGAAACGAAAGCTGCCAGAAAATCCTTTAATATTCCTAGCTACTTTTTTTTAACCAGCTCTCACCTGGTTTTGATCATGTTCAAACATCTGTTCTTGGCATGAAGTAGCAGATGATAATTCAAACCTCTGTCATATAAAATAAGTTTGCCATAATAAATTCCTAATTAGTCCTTTTTATGTTTTAATTGTCAATTTGCCCCTCAGGCCTCGAGGACCACAATTTACGCTAAACTTCATAACAGTTTTTAACACACAGCCTTATATTATTTTTTTCTTTCATTTAAAATCAACAGCATTTTAATTCAGTTCTCAGAGCACAACATTTTTTAAAATGTTACTTAATTTCCTATCTGGTCATTCATACTTCAATAACAAACAACTGTCGTGTATGACACATTTTTGCTAGCTCATTATTTTAATCTTTGAAAGTAATTTTATTATTGAAAAATTACAATTTCTGTATTTTATTTCCACTTGCAGATAATATTGATCTAAATTTTGTTTCATGCTGAAGATACTTTCTGTGACTACCTGCAAAACCAAAGAGGAAGAAAGCTCTTCAAAGAGAAGAATAATTGCACATATAGATTATATTCTGCTTCTCCAAAAACCTCTTGATAGGCTATCTCAGGAGTCATGTCTTTACTAATTTCCTTTTGTCCCCTGTCCTGGAAGGACCTCACTTACAGAAAATGCATGTTTCTGTGGCATTTATGACCAAGTTTGGTTTGGAGCACTGAAGGCCAGTTATCAGCTAGGTCAGCTAGATTCAATGGCATGTAATCAATTTGTAATGTATTACATTACAAAATTACATAACAGAGGACAAGACCTCAGCTGCTTGATGCTAGGCATGATTCTGGATCCTTGCATGGAAGTTCTTTCTCTTCATGGCTAACTTTGCCGTAGGCTGATAAGCCACTCGGGTTTCAAATTCAGTAGATATCCCCACGTCAGAAGAAGAAATATATGGAAATACAGAAGAAAAAACGTTCCCTCTCCAAATCTCAAACTCAAAACATGGTAATCATAAAAACTTCCTCTGTTCCAGAATCCTTATGATGAAGGCCAACCTTCAAGCACTTGGAATTCAGCTGATGTGGTGAAATATATGTTTAGCATAAAGTACACAGGCTGTGTTGTATTCAGAGTGTTAAATACTTTGGAATGACCCCAGGAATACATTAGCAGAGAATGTAAGATAAAGAATGTTACTGTGATGTAGGAGTGGCTCTGGAAAAGGAAATCATAACACACTCTGAATTTGAACGAGCTGTAACTGCTGAGAGGCCATGAGAATCCCTTCCAGCTAGACCACAATGCAACAGTATAGGCTTCAGAAGAAGAACAAGGTGGGTGCCGCTACATCTCCAACTACAATGAATGTATCTGACATCCCATCTGAGGCTAACAAAAGCACAGGTTTCAATTTCTATAACTTGCAAACTCAAAAATAGCATAATTAAATATTTTAATTTACAGCTATTATCTGCCACAGTTGCACCATTTGCCTTTGCAGTGCTTTTAAGATTTTGAGCAGCACACTAGTCGCTAGAGACTGCAGGTGTGTTTCAAATAAAATTGTGTTGTTTTGTGGGTTCCAGGACACACATTCCAGTGCTACTCCTTGGCATTTTTATTTACAGAACCAAATTTTCTTACTTTTCTTAAACTGTCTTTTAACCCAGATATTCTGCAAAGTATATATGAATGCCTGAGTTTACAAGTGCAAAACTGTAGCTTGAGTATTTGTGGTGTATTTACCTCATCACAGGATAATGCTGCCAAGTGAGTCGGTAGATTCAGTACAATCCCTTCAAGGGGAACAGCCAATCCAAGCAGTGTTTTCCACCAAGTAAAAACTAGTAATCATCAACAAAAATGGAATATGCATTTGGTCTGGCCGAAATTATCTCTGTACATACCTACACCGGCTAAATTCCCTTTCTGTATCCTGATAAGCACCACAGTTATATATCTAATGAATGCTGTAGTAAACCAGAACGATCTGGCACCAGACTTGCTTCTCATGGCTATTGGACATCCACTATCTTTAAGAGGATGTTTATTATGAAATTCAAAGGCATAATGACAATTTATGTAGACATACTGTTGCTGACTTTAAATTAGCTGTCTTTGCGGCAGACGGCAGTGTTGCTATGGCAGCATTGCAGGCCACAAAACCGGCCTAAGTTCAGGTTTCTAGTGTCCCTTAAATTCTTTGTTGCCATGGCTGCACTGCTACAAGTACTAGCTAATTTAGCAAGTTATAATCTGACTTTATGAATTGCAATCTGTTTTTTAAATTGCTCTATAAGCCTATTCCAAGACTGTGAGGACAAATTCTAGGAAGTAGTTCTGCCTACTATTCCCCAGTCTTCCTAAATGAGATGCTGGCTGAGAAACCAGATCAGCACGAGCTCCTGAAAAATAAACAAATGCCATTCATACAACTCACATGCTTAGTTTACCATATTTCTTAGTAGAAACGCTATCTGACCATATGTAGGAAAAGCCACTGGTGTTTACTTCCCTCTGTCTGCATTTCATCTAGTTCATGCGTTCACCGTAACAATTGGTATTACCATGTGTGAAACAATGTGTTTCAGTGAAACAAGTATCAGATCTAGTGTGTAGGAAAAGGGGAAAGTTTTCTTTGCTTTAAATATCCAAATAATCAAATAACTCTATAGGGAAGTCAGGAAGAAGATATGCCACAGTCCACAGGATCAAACAAAATAAGGCTAAACTCTGGAAACTAATTTTTGGTTTGTTTGCTTTTAGTTAGTAAACCTCAAACTTGACATGCCACCTAATAAATGCAATTTATCATCAAATTCAGAATATCAAAACATCCAAACTGATATAAAGCAGATAAGATCTGTAGCTTTTCAAACTGTAGACTGCAGGAAAAAGAGGGAAAATGAGAACATCATCAATATTCCACCTTACCAGAAGATTATGATAATATTAGCCAGATAAGATTCAGAGGTATTACAAGATATAAGAGCATCAAATTGGTTTAATTTTCCCTCAGTTTTTACTTCCCAAGTGTTCACAACATTACTGTCGCTATTAGTAGCATTACTGACTCCTGAGTGCACTGAGTGACTTTGATTTTGGACTGAGACAAGATTAGTATTTTCTTTGATAATTTCTAGCAAAGTTTAGGATGCAATACACCATGCTTATACAGTCCCATATCTGTTTAGGGTGTCAAAAAATGGATCTGCTGCTAGAAAAATCTTCATGAATAATGGGAGTCTCAGTCTTTCTAATTGATGAGATTTGAGTTTGAGATTAAATTACTTTCCATAATTATTCCAAAATTACTCCACTAAAAATAGTTTGTAACAAAACTTTTATCCTTTTGTCTACTTTTTCTTTCCTCTCCCTAAAAGATCATAGTTCTAAATCTGAGGAAAATCATTCCTAATCTAAATGTTTACACAATATTTTTTGTTTAAAAATAATGTGCAATTGTTTTTAAACATTACTTTTTAATGGATATCAAGATAACCAGCTTTAAAATACATGTGTTCATAGCATTGCCTATGTTGTAGAGAATATAATATAAACTACTAATAAATTATCTTTTTTTGCTAAAGTTATGTCAAAAATTCTGCATGACAAATCACTGCAGAACTGCCACTTCCATTTCTAAGTAAAAATAAAGGTTAATCCTTTTAGAAGAGAGCTGATCAGTATTTGTTGCTCATATCATAAATGCGCTTGTTTCCATTAATTATGCTTTCTCCCTTGCTTAAGCATCATGACTATAACTTTGCTATACACAGTATGCTTAACAAGCATGAAATGTCTTTGTAGGGCACCATGAAGGTCGCTTCCCCACTTGTACAGTTCAGCGTGTGCTTAGGTGTAAAATAATTAGCGTACAGTAGTGTCTTAAGACACAGTCTTCTAAGGAAAGGGAAACCTCATATTTGACCCAGACTCCCTCTTTCCCTTTAGGATAATTATACCTTTTCTTTTTACAGTTTATCTTTCTGATGCCTCTCGTTCACTGGACCATATGCTATGTCAGGGTTTTATATGTGTTTCTTCTGTTGTGCAAGAAAAGTTTCAGCTTCCTTCCTCTAAGATTGAATCTCAAAATCAAGAAAACTTATTCACTGTTGTCTATATTTATAACCTAATGCTGCAGACTATAACCTTGGAAAAATAAAACAAATGCAGCATTATAAAACACATAATTTTATTCTTCCCACTAAACAATATGAAATTTCTTTTTCTTTACCAACGCTGGCAGATAGAAAATTTACTTAGATCTAACATTCCTTCATGTATCCACAGAGGCCAAAGCAACCAAAATAATTATAGAGAAATAGATCAGTATTTAAAATAAGAGATATAAAGGTGAGTTTACTTCAATTTTGAGGTAGAAATATTTTGAGGCTAGTTCAATAGGAACTGAGAATAAGGATATCCACATCATGAAATGGTTTATGTTGGAAGGGACCTTAACATCACCTAGTTCCACCCACCTGCCATGGGCAGGGACGCCTTCTACTAGACCAGGCTGTCCAAAGCCCATCCAACCTGGCCTTGAGCACTTCCAGGGATGAGGCATCCACAGCTCCTCTGGGCAACCTGTTCCAGTGCCTCACTACCAACACAGTGAAGAATTTCTTCCTAATATCTCACCCAAATTTACCCTTTCAGTTTGCAGCCATTCCCCCTTGTCCTATCACTACAGGCCCTTCTAAAAAGTCTCTCTCTAGCTTTCTTGTTGGCCCCTTTAGGTGCTGGAAGGCTGCTATAAGGTCTTCCTGGAGCCTTCTCTTCTCCAGGCTGAACCAGCCCAAGTCTCTCAGACTGTGTTCATAGGAGAGGTGCTCCAGCCCTCTGGTCATCTTTGTGACCCTCCTCTGGACCTGCTTTAACAGGTCTGTGTCCTTTTTATGCTGGGAACTCCAGAGCTGAACACTGCATACTCCAGGTCGGTTCTCACAAGAATGGAGTAGGCAAAGCCAGCTGGCCATGCTTCTTTTCATGCAGCCCAAGATTTGGTCAACTTTCTGGGCTACAAGTGCACATTGCTGGGCCATGTTGAGCTTCTCATCCACCACCACCAAGTCCTTTTCCTCAGGGCTGCTCTCAATCCATTCTCCACCCAGCCTGTATCGATACTAGAGGTTGCCCTGAACCATGTGCAGGACCTTGCACTTGGCCTTGTTGAGCTTCATGACGTTTGCACAGGTCCACCTCTCAAAACAGTCAAGGTCCCTCTGGATGTATCTTAATTCTTATTCTGCTACTGCTTGAAAAATGGTAAGAGAAGGCTGACTCTTCATGTGTTTCTCTAATTCCCCGCATGTCATACTCTCCACTTTCAAAGCTACATCTAAGATACTGATTTCCTCGACAAAGCCTATCTAATTAAAAAAAAAAAAAAAGAAGTTGTAAAAAAGAAGATTTGTTTCTTAAGAATTTCCTAGAATGACATCTAAGAGCTTCCCGTTTCTTATACTGTGCTGGTCTTGGCTGGGATAGAGTTAATTTTCTTCATAGTAGCTCATATGGTGCTATGGTTTGGATTTGTGCTGGAAACAGGGTTGATAATACAGAGATTATTATTTTTTTGTTATTGCTGAGCAGGGCTTGCACAGAGCCAAGGCATTTCTGGCTCCTCACACTACCCCACCAGTGGGTAAGCTGGGGGTGCACAAGAAGTTGGGAGGGGACACTGCTGGGTCAGTTAACATCAGCTGACCCAAGGCATATTCCATACCATATGAGATTATGCTCAATATATGAAGCTGGGGGAAGAAGGAGGAAGGGGGGGTTGGGGGTGGGGACACACACAACACATTCAGAGTTATTCTCGAGTCACCATTATGTGTGATGGAGCCCTGCTCTCCTGGGGACAGCTAAACACCTGCCTGCCCATGGGAGGTGGTGAATGAATTCCTTGTCTTGCTTTCTTTGCATGCACGGCTTTTGCTTTACCTGTTAAACTGTCTTTATCTCAACCCACAAGTTTTCTCACTTTTACCCTTCCAATTCTCTCCCCCATCCCACTGCGGGGGGAGCAAGCGAGCGTGGGGTTTAGCTGCCAGCTGGGGTTAGACCATGATATACAGAAACATATATTGGAATTAATGACTACTAGTAATCTAAGTGAATGCAGCAAAAAGAAACTGAATGTAGTTAATAAAGAACAATCTCTGAATCTATCCACTTCTGAAGTGGAAAGGCTTATTCTGAGGGCATCAGGAAAGCCCAGACAAAGGATAAGCAGTAGCAGAGCAAATGGTAAAGGTAAACGGGAGCTCAGCAAAACCATTTCACCCTATAAATGTAACCACTGTCAAAAAACAAGAGTTCTCTATCATGTTTTCCAAGTCCATTATGAGCTTAAAATAATCAGGAACAGTGGATAGAATTAAATTAGTGAAAGACTATGCAGAAAGACATATTATTCCTTTTTGCTATTTCAGAAAAGATATTGCTAAGCAAGTTGAGTCAGAATTTCTACCCTGATTTACTGATTTCACCTTAATTTGGCTAAGTTACAATAACAGACACACAAAAATAAAGAAATATAGCTCTCCTCCTGCTTTATGTCATGTGTATAGGTAAGTATCAGGGTAGAAAAATACATGCTTACTTCCGAGACATTTACTTTTGGTTGTCCTTACATTAATGACTAAAATAAATTAGGTGACAATAGCCCTCCTGTCCTTTTGTAAAATGAGAAGGAAGCCCACATTTGTTAATTCTTCTGTTAAAAGAGCTGTTAGGTCTCTCATATCAGATCTAGTGAAAGCTGGCCCAGCAAAGCATTCCTGATTTCCATCTGTGGGAAGATTTTTTCCTCACAAAAGTTGCTTCCCAACGAGACAGTTTGATTGTATATTGAAGGTCTTAAAAAGGTCAGCTTCCAAACAAGTGTCTGATGAGAAAACCCAGGGTACAGAAAGGAAGGAAAAAAAAATCCTGACTACTGTACTAATCTCGCTGTCTCTGCTCCTGACTCACCACTGAACTGCTGGTAGAAGGTTTCACATTATATATGTGACCTCCTGGTAGGTCCAGTCCCCTGCTGTGCTCAGCAGGGATGAAGACAGATTTGGCATCCACCCTGCCCTTTGAGGCTCCGAGGATCTTTCTCACCCCTGCAATACAGAAACCCAGTTCTTCTGCTGGGAATGGAAAATAACAGGAATACAACCATCCCTACCCTCTTCTCTAAAGTCAGTCTTGGAATCCTAGTGGTGGCCCAGGGATGTTATTGAAATGAGATCTCTGTAACTTTTCTCATGCAAATCCAGTACGTGAAAGCTGTATACAAAGCAATGAGATATAAAAATGTAAATATTATGTGATATAAATAAATTACAACAAGATAGTGGGCAACATTTATCACACCCTCAACTTGCATAAAGACTGTGATTGTGCCACTTCCCAGTGAACATCGCCTACCCAAACCTTGTGGAAAATAGAAGGCAGTTTATGGAATGAAACTGAAAATCTTCCTGACAGTGACATGTAAGAGGCCCCCCAGTTCAGTGTGACTTTTCAAGTTTGCACTTATTATCCAGCTACATATCCTCTGTACAGAGAGGTAGAGAGAATCAATGAGCTACAAGATTTATCTCAATCCAGTCATTTATGGATTAAACAGGACTACTGGAACAAAGATTGCCTCATTTTCAAGCTTTTTTCTAATAGTAAACCTAAGCAAACCTGAATTAGACTTCCCCAAAGTAAAGCTGCAGAGATACACTTTTTCACATTCTCCTTTGTTCCTTCAAAGCATACCTGGATTTTATTATTTAACAGAGTATTGAAGATAACCTAATAAAAACTTAATGTAATTATTTTGCTGGTTTTATCCTTCATGGTAAAGTTTCTGATACATATTTTATGCGATGTATTCCTAAAGTTCTTTTGAAGAGTTCCAGTCTGTAATCACCATGACACAGGGGACTGATATCTCCATTACAGGTTACTGGCTCTGCCATAGGTAATCTGGCAAAGCAAAAGCGCATAAAGCAGCCTTAGCTGGCCTGCCTGACTTCCTGCTACCGGGCAGAATTAATCCTTGCTGAAAGTAGTTAGTTCTTAGTCAGAGTCAATGAGCGCTCTAAATACTGGACTCAGATAACAATAGGACAAATGTGTAAATGCAGCAAACTGTAAAAAGATCTAGAACACAGCAACAGAGCCTTATTATCTAGCCTTATTCCTCATGATAGCCCATTCTTTCACTTCCTTGCTTAATTAACAGGATCTATTTATGCTAGCTCATGGAAATGTAATATACCTGGCTATGAGTGTCTTTTCTTAATTACGCCATTGTAGTTCTCCCTCACAAGATGCATTGTTCTCTTGTTTTGGCACCCAGAACAAAGGCTACTTAAGACAAATAGAAAGACTGCCACAGATGTCAGTATGTTCTGTATCAGGCCATTAGTAAAGCCACCTTTTTGGGAAAATGGGAAAACAAATGTATCCTTTTTCCGATATTTGTATCTATTGTTAAGCATTGTGTAATTACTTGCACCAACACTTGTCACAAAAATTAAGACAACAGATGTGACAAATTATACTGTGAGAACAATAATATCTTCTATCCCAAGAGCTGAGGAATGTTGTAGAACACGTTTAAATTTAATTGAGAAAAGAACTGTTAATGGTGATGGATGTGGATGTTCATTCACATTAAATTATTAGAATGAAAGAAAAAAAGTGAAATTTAGTTTTGAAGGAGCTACTCAATATAGTGAGAGAATCAGAATCACAAAGCACATTGTGCCCAGTACAATGGTGCAGAGGAGTACAAAACTTGACTGTAAATTCAGATGTGCAAGGATCAACTCTGGGTTTATAAAGTGCTTAGCAAAGGGATCTCTGTATGTGAAGAATCTCTTAGGGTGTCATTATACAAACGATTATCTGTAGGTGATGGAAAAGGAAACTAGCAGCCACAGACACCACACACCCTTCTACACGTACTAGCAGAAACTGGGCGATTATGTTAGCCAAACTGTAGATTTACGCCTGTCAGAAGTGAAGTTTTTCTGTTCTCTGTACAGACTCGTTACAGGTCCTGTATTACTGGCATGGCCAACTGAGGAGCCAGAGAGTGACTTGCTGTCACAGTGCAATCCCATGCCCATTACTGCTGCTGAGTCACTGGTTAGCATCAATTTGTTCCTCTCTGCCAGCCAGGTATGGGAGTTTATAAATAGATAATTAAGCCTCACAGGTGAGACTTTGAGATTAACATGTTGAGGTGCTGTAGCATCAAGTAACCTTACTGCTCCTTCCTGAAAGATAAAAATCAAACTATACGAGAATCTTGCACTTCAATAAAGAAAATTCCTAGAGAGCAGTGAGATGCATATAAACACATAACAGTGAACATTTTAGGGAGTTAAAAAGCTATCTGAATTGGATAATGTTCACCAGTTCATTGATGTGTTTCCTCTTTTGCATTTTCATGTGACAATACTCCAGGATTAAAGTTATCTTGCAAAAAGATGACAACTCCAGCTTGCTTTTACCTTGTTTAAAAATAACTATTCCATTTCTTCATAAGCTGGCATGTAGCCTGCAAACTCATATCTCACATTTCACCAGAAAGTGAATGTTTATTGCCATTGCCTTTCACTTGCATAAGTGTTTCTTACCCAGTATGTGCAGTCTTCTCATTACACTACTGCACTGGTCAAAAGCCATCCTATATAAAGAAATCCATAGGTGCAGGGCTGTTTAAACCAAAGCAAAAGAAGGAATTATCATAAATTCCACAATTCATTACCTCAAAAAAACCAAACCCACACTACTGTGGAAGAACTGATGCTCTAAATTCTCATTAGGTTTGGTCAAAGGAAGTAGTTTTTATAAAAAAAAAAATATTTTCTTTTCTAAACTTTTAATAGATCTTAGGTGCAGCTAGATCCAATCTTAATCTCAGACTTGGTCAACTGTTTATATGTAAAGGAATATAAGGAATATTCACAGTTTAAGGCTGATCATAGGATTTTAACAGCACTTAATCATTGACCAATTTATCATTTACAAAGTGAATCAAATAAGAATTACTTAAATTATTAAAGTGGTTTAACTATGGATTCAAAATGGTAATACTATACTTATTAGAAAGTTACTAAATTAATTCACACACACATGCACACAGACACATAGAAACAGAAATATAGAGATACATATGTATAAAGATATATACCTGCTAAAAGTTCCACTCGAGCTCAGTGAAATACTCATGTCAAATGCTTTTGCATTTTTCAACAGGCAAAAGGTTGCGCCTAGAGAAGCAGGAAAATCAGCCCAGGCTCCACTGTCAGCTCTCAGCAACAATCCCACTAGTATCACAAACTGGGGAGTTCCCGGGCTCCGAGGGGCATCCCAGTCAGGGAGATGCTGCTCTGCGGTCCAGAAGAGCTCGGAGGGCCTCACATAGGACTGCTGCTTACAGGTTCAGAGATGATTGGCTTTAGTCATCAGTAATTTTCCATCCTGGCTGCAATCCGAGTCAGTAATTAGTGGATTATTTTTTTTTTTTTCAAATATGACTGTGCTATTGTACCACTCGGAGTCCTAGTAAAGTGTTCCCAGGCTTGTTAAGGGATGTTACGGTCCAGAAGGAACACTCCAAGGCTAGCAGGTGGTGATGGTGTTCAGATAAGGGATGTTTCTGGTACAGCTAGTGCACTTTCCCACCTCAGCCGTGCAAGAGTTGCTCGTACAGTCAAGGGACACTTAACTGCCCAACTCCTTACACAGAGGCCAACGCCTAACAGGGAGTCCCAAGATCACACAGCAGCCCAGGGAGGAGGAGACATACATTACCACACTCATCTGGTTTTCTGATTTCACATATGTAATTACTGTAGGTTAGCACTACGATAGCAAGCAGTAAATTCGATGTTGATTCCCTAAACAGGAGAAAAATATGGCTTTATAACCTCTCATGGCACAAGGCCTGGGTATGTGGATGCGTATGTTGTGGGGTTCCTACTCAAACCCTGGTACTAATGGGAGGCATTTGCAGATGATAAAGTCTTACTCATTTTGCTCAGGCTCTTCTGTTGCATATTATGTACTATGAAGCATACATTTTTAAATGATCAGCTATTATGAAGACAAAAATTGGTCAAGATTTAGCTTTCTTACTGCTTTCTTTTAGCAATATATTACTATTAACTAAAAGCTCTATCAACATTTGATCCCAGTGGTAGCAAGTTTTCCTCCAGAACAGGAGTTTATTCATTAAAAGCACCTAATAATTAGTACAGACATTATTAGGAAGAAAATAATGTCGGTTTCCACAAAAGACTGCATATAGCATGGCTTATAAACTGTCTCCATAAAAACAAGTTTATAACATGAAGAATTTTTCATCAATACTGCAGAAATCCTGAAATACTTAGGCAAGATTGACCAGCTATCCCTTCCAAAACCAAAGAGCACACTGTTATGACCACTTCTAGTTTGTTGCAGCGTTGACATTTCTATTAAGGAATTCCATTTTACCAGAACACTCTAAATACTTGCTAGTGTTCAAAATTCAGGAAGTCGACTACAGGATGGTTCTTTCCCACTAAACAATTTTGAATCAATAATGCACATTTGAGCATAAACTAAACATTTCATAAGTTACTTACTGATAAAGGAAATTTCCCTCTTATGCATTCTTTTCTCCTCCAGGAGAAGAGTATCAAAAAAATGCTTTAGTAGTGCGCTCATCATGACCATTCTGCCTTAAGCAGAAGTCTAACATTTCAAATTATGGTCAGGATGCTTTCTTGGCTGAAAAACAGAAGCATAAAATATTGAATTGTTAACATTTTTGATGGGGTATGATGTGAAACCTCTCTCTCTCTCTCTCAAGGAAAAACATCGTTGTATATTTAAATACTGGTATTCTTTTTGAGGCAATGTTTTCCTTTGAGGACTTCTAAGCAAATATTTCGTCTTTTGTTGCTCCTATAACACAGGCATAATCTGCTTCCCATCTTAACATGGAGATGTAGCAAGTTTCCCTTTAAAGAATTCATCTGGGTAATTCTCATCCGAGTTTCCAGGTAGCAAAGCCAAACTAGCCACAACAGTATTAGCCTTGGACTAACACACAATTGTAACTCACAGCACATTCTATGTCTGTCTGCCTCTCCATTTATCTTTCTGGCAAAATAAAATATATACTGTACCACCAGTGCGCTTGAACATATGGCTTGATGATGGATACTCTGCAGCATGCAGTTGTATGATGTATACTGTCCTGTGCTGGAAAGAGGAGCTCTGCCACCAGAGCCACAGCACTTAACTTTATTGTTTGATTTTGTGGAAACACTTCAGTTTTAGTACCTGTATGCAGGACTGTAGAAATCTTTTGGCAAAAACATGAGGTATATTTCCAAACCTTGAAAAAGAAGAAATGTTTTTTTTTTTCTCCTGAACTTTCTGAAAACTCTTGTTCGCCCTTTCAGACTTCCAGGTTATTAGCTGCTACTGCTACATGCTCTGATGTAGCCCAACCATACCGGATCCATCAACATCCTGAACTTGAAGACAAATGAGAAAGAAAACAGGCTAATTGCAAAACAGCTGTAGGTCAAAACCCTTCAGTTATGATCCTTATTCACTGGAACTGACAAGCACAACTCCATCAACTTTTTCTTCAGGACTTGAACAGTATGTTTAGTTTTGTGTATGAACTTTTGTTGATGTGTGATATTTTAGGGAAGTAAGCACAGCAAGGTACAGCAAGTCACGTTTGACTTCTCATACACATGTCCTTTTAGCATTTCTCCTTTTTCACCAATAAATTTTCATGTCATGATTTCAAATAAAATTTCAGTGCTTTAGTGGCCACAGACTCTTGAGGTGCATTACTGAAGAATTATTAGTATGCAATGAATGACCTTTACAGGATTTCAAATATAGGTTATATCTGCTCCCTCCTGTAAGAAAAGTATCTGTCTACAAGAGCAACAGGTGACAGGGTATTTGCTTTGCAAAGATCATACTTCAAGAAAAGTTTTCTATATATTCTACGTCATTACCAAGGAATATCTCAAAGTTCAGTGCATCAGCAACACAAGATGTTCTTTTTATTTATAGGCATGTGATTGTATACTTTAATTCCAGATATGATCAATCTCACTGTAAAGGAAGTACACTATGTTTTATTAAGGACCCTGGAGAACATAATTCTCACATTAAGTGAAAGTATAAATAAATATTCTTGCAAGTGATATAAAAATTATTCTACGTGAGCAGCAGCATGTCAGTCAAGGTTGAACAGATTCTTTACAACATAGCTTTATGAAAAGAAAAATGTTAGATTTGGGTCCAATATGGAGACTTTCATGACTGACATTTGTGGCACTTTTGGGATCAACGAACCCTTTGTCAAAACTTGAAACAAAATTTTCACTGCAAGACAGGGAAGCTTTTTTTTTAGAAAATTGGGTTTGTTCATGTTATCAGTCTGAATTATATTAGTACCTGGAAAACCCAACTTAAATCAGTCCTCACTGTTACAGATGCTATATTTATACATAACTAGAGATGCACAACTCCATTATCTTACTATCAAAATTGTCCAAGTCCTAAAGGGAGGAGAAGTAGTAAATGACAGTATGGGCATGTGTTATTCCAGGCTGAGATGCTGACTTGACAGTTGGTTAACATCTCTTCCTATACTGTGCTCTGGCAGCTAAAACCATTTGAAGAAAGATGGCATCACAAACCGAATCTATGCAAGTGTATATTCTTCTAGGACAGTCTTCTAACTTCAAGGGTGCAGAACTCTGCTCCCCCATTCCCCCTTCCTCCCCCCCCCCCCCCCCCCCCCCCCCCCACTTCCCCTAGCAGCAAGCTCAACAATATATGGTCTTCAAAGCATAAAATAGTAAGGAAACAGCATGTTTCCAATTCTTATCAAGATACATTAAAATGTATATGCAGGGTATATATGTGAAACACACCAGTAATGAACATCTGAATACTGTAAAGAAAATTACCTGATGATTCATTCTCCATTCCTCTCAGATCCGGTAAAGCAGCTCTTAAAGAGACAGGCAGGCATTACTGCCTATTATTTTCAGTGAAAGTTAGGAGTCTGTACACTTTCAGACAGATTCTTGGAAAAAGTTTGTTACCAGTTGTAACAGTTTAAATCCAAAGTAACTAAACTGGTATCTACAGAGCTGTTCAAATTTACACAGATGCCATTAAGAAGAATTTCATTCTGTGTTCCACATATACTGATTTAACAGTTTTCCTCTGTAAAGCACAGTATAGGTGACTACAAGTATTTCAGGGGCACTCGTATATTACTGTGTGGCAATTCCATCTAACTTGAAATAAAGTAATTAAATGCACTCTAGCATGTTGCTGCAAAATTGATCACCACTTTCTTGAGAATAGCCACGCATTTATATATAAAGATGAATGTTCCTTTCTAGAAATGGATCATTTCCAGATTGATGGGTGAATTACTGTTCCTTGGAAATTAATACAATTAGGTCTATTTCTGCAGGAACTTAAATATTCACAAATGAAATCAAAATGCTTGCATTTTTTCTCTGCCCATTGCCTTCCTCCTCTGATAAAAAAAAAAATAAAATCTGCTGTCACTTTTGTGGGAAAAGAAAGTAACTTATAAAGTTACTATGTGATGTTGTAAACCCCAACATTAAAACTGTATTAAAAAAATAATCATTTATTAATCCGCCCATATTTTTAACAAACAGTATCAAGCAGGCTACTTTCATTACCCTCTAAAGCTGAATTCCTTCAACATTCTTCCAAGAAGCATATGGGCTAGGACCTTCAAAGAAAAAGCTGATGTTTTCATATAATCACAGAGTGGGACTACAACAGAAAACTAGATATAGCAAGAATTTCAATAGTAGGTTGAAGTCAGGGCTAGGTCTGACCTGAAGGTAGTAGTTTGCCATTTCATCAATCATGGGCACTATTTATATAGAGTTTACCTCCACTCTGCGCCCCCCCCCCCCCCCCCCCCCTTTGAAACATGTTTTGAAAGCTTGACAGGAAAAGTGTTCCCTAAGTTGGTCCCAAAATTTTCTGGGACAGAAATACTGGGTAAGAATGCAGGTCTTACCCACAACCTTTTACAAGTCTTAAGTACTATTATTTTATACAGTTTACATAAGTAAAGATTGCCTATTTAGACAGCAAATTTTTTTTCATTAGCTGGTAAAAAACAATTCCTTTTTTTAAAATATTTTTTTTCTCCTATTACTTAGGTTTGTTATGAAGTACCATGGAATCTCAGCATCAATATGGTGCAGTGCTTGCAAGGTTCTACAGGTTTAACAGGAAAAATTGACAATTAAAGGGAATCTGTGAACCTTGCTGTGTTTCTCTGGTATGTGAGTTTTATTACATAAAATTTCTGGATCATTAAACAATTAATCTACTCTTCCTGTTCTAATTGAGGAAATTACTAATGATTTATTTAGTTTCAGAAGCTAGAAAGGAGGGGAAGGAAAGACTGTTTTTAAAGGCCAAGGAAATGTGACAGTTGGGAATCAATAAAGAAATGAGAAAAAGCTCAATGGACCCTGGTAGCTCACCAGGACAGTATGATAAAGCTGCCTCGGTTTCTATAGCCAGCTATATACAAGTGCTGCGTGTGAGTAGTGATAAGACGTGCCATATTTAACTCCCCAACCTCAGTGGTCAGTCCTCATATGGATACAGACGGAATGGAAAATATCATAAGTCTTAAGCAGAACTTGAATTAATACTTGTGGACCTAAGTGACTTAAAGTAGCTGATAATCTCTATTAAATAATAAATCACTGAATCTATTTCTGTGATTCTTTTACCAAGAGACACAGTTATGCTAGGCAAAGGCATATGCAATTACTTCTCATGTGACCAGAACAAATATGCGATTACAAAGCCTCTTCCCAGAGAGTTCAGCAACAAGTATCACCTCACCAAAAATCTGGCATAGCAAGGAAGCGCAAACACTTTGTGGTACGTTGTCAATCTTGGGAAAAAAGTTACAAGAAAAAGCAGTGGTATATTGGCACACTACCAATTCCCTCTTGAACAATTGCAACTCTGATCTTTCTTAATTTGTAGGCTTCCTGCCAAGGCTATCATTTCTGGTACTGAAAATATACCTGATCCCATAACGGCACATGATGATTACCAGTGAATATATAGTTTCATCAGGAACTAAGAAAAAAAAATGTATACAGCAGACTCATTCCACCTATGAAAACACGATTAAACTGGTATTGCAGAGTGAGACACTCGTAACAGTTATTCACTACATAAACAAGGCTTCATCCACCAATATCAAAGGCAATGCTTTTAATTGCAGTATCTACATAATTCTGCTGATTTTGCAAATTCCTGAAACATTTTATCATAGAATCACAGATAAATATAGATTGCAAGGGACCCTGTCATGGTTTAACTCCAGCTGGCAACCAAGCACCACGCAGCCGCTCTTTCACTCCCCACACAGTTGATGGGGGAGAGAATCGGAAGAATAAAAGTAAGAAAACTTGTGGGTTGAGATAAAGACAGAATGCATGGGATTACAGAGGCTTGAAATTTTGATAAATCAACTGAGATACGAGATTAGTTCATTTAAAAAAACAACAGTGGCCAGATAACCACATGGTAAGACAGAAGATTTTGGTCTTAATCATACAATGTTCATATAAGGTATGAGTCTCCTTTGCACAGAGAATTTCTTTAAATTTTAAGAAATTGCTGATATAGACATGTTGGTTAGTAGAAATTTTATTTTAAGTGAGTAAAAAAGAAAAATATTTAAAAATATAGCTGAAATCAGTTCCCTGCATTAAATAATCTATATAGCACAAGGACTTATTATATTATTACCCATCTACCTACATCTACATTGGGTATTTGCAGCAAATTTATTATGTTTTTTGTACATTTGCTACAGTGCACTACTAACAATTCAGTGTAGACAAAGACTAATGTCACCTTCTACTGCTTTTATAGTAGGAAGGTGATATGAATGTAATTTGTACCATCTCCAAGAGAAGAAAATCTTGTTACAACATTACAGTAAATGGGGTTGGCCTACTCTGCCTGAAAAAAGACAATTCAAGAAAAGGATGGTCTATTAGTTCTGAAGAACTTGCACTCTGCACACAAGACAAAAAAAATCATATTTAATGTAATGGATTTTTTTCCCAAAATCAGATCAATAACCTTATTCATAAATTTAGAATCCAATCTTTGAAACAAAAGAAGGGAAAAAAAAGCAATAGGTTTTGGTTTTTTTGTTGTTAGATTATATTTTTTTTAATTAAGAGAATCCAAAAAAGTGTATTTTTGGAATTCAGTGTTGGGAAAACTAATATGTTTTGTGTGATCAATTAGTGCCACATTTATTTAAAATGATTTAACATTATTTATTTAAAATTACTAAGGACTACAAATAACTTTTACCAAGCTATGAGCTATAGAATCCAAACCTTTCCAAATAAAATGGAAACATTCATCACCTAAATTAAAAAGCAATAATTCGTCAGGCCTTAGTTAGAAGATGCTTTTATTACTTTCTCCTCCTCATTTTCTATATTATTCTGCAATTGCTTTGTCATCTGAGCTCTCAATGTAGATAGATACTATTTAAATTAATAGAGCTCACATTATTCCTCTACTTTCATTTTTCATAATATAGAGAAACTATGGAGAACACATACAAATTAAAAACTGCCAGCAAAGGTGCACTACTTTGCTTTTATAAAAGCCCTTTAGAGTGCAATATAACTAATGAGGTGTTGCTCTGAAATATAATGCAGATTACCATGTAGCAGATTGATTTTGCTGTGATTTCCCACTAACTGCAAAGTGCCTACTAATTAAATCAAGGCAGAGCTCAGTCTTGCCCTCCAGCATTTACAGCACAGGTCACCTGTTCTAAGAACCAGTATAGCTCAGAGACTTTTTCTGTAACCCTAATTTAAGAAAAACATTTGTACAGGTCCTGACTTACTGTTGAGTAAGTTAATGAATGAAGGCTGGGATCCAGTGATGCTTTTTTTTAGATCAACAATTGCAAAATTTACAGGTTATACAACTGATTTTGAACTTTCAGGTTAGAAGGAAGGTTGAACTTTTTGCAGTTTGTGGAACACAAATGTATTTGCTTTTATTTCTGCTTTTGGTGAGCTGTATGCTCACACCAGGAAAGCTTTTTCTATGTAAAATGCAATGGCTTATTGTATCTTTATTTGATGCACATACATTGAAAATTGAAAAAAGAAATTGAATTCACCTCAAGAATTTTCTTTCCTCTCTTCTCAAAATAAAAGTTGGTGAATATCTTAAGTATTGTGCAGAGCAACCAACTGACAAGAAGCCTTTCAGTGAGCTTCCCTGCAACAAGAAGAAAAAAAGTAATCCATGGGAAAGGAAGACATTCTTTTTCTCAACAGAGATATTCAAATACTGCCTGAAAATATGTCCTTTCAATTGGAAAACACTGAATTTGGGTCAGAGCAACCAATTCCTGTGAAGGCAATGCCTTCTCTGATTCGCACGCTAATTTTAGGAAAAGAGTATTAATCAAAAAGGAACACAACACATCTGTTTCCATTACTAATTTTTATAAACTTCCTCCACTGAATCGATTATAGCTATTTGAGATCAGTCCTTCCGCTTCTGAATTTTGCCTGTAACTCCAAATCTCAGTTTTTAGGCAGCCTTTCTCAAAGAAGGAAAGATCTATACAGCCATACCCAGCGCATCTGACTGCCTCTGCTTGCCACCTTCTCCCCCCGCACCCCCAGTCTCCATAATGACTTTCAAATATGTCCATCAATTTAGATCCAACCAGGAGATGGTAAAGATCTCGGAGATGTTATACTACAGAAAGTTGTCCTGTCACACTCCAAGAAAACCCCTAAAACAGCTGAGTATAACAACGAGCTCCAGCTTGGTGTCCCCTTAAGGAAAATGATGCAGCATACTTCGAACTGTAGCAGATACCACAGAATCAAAACAGGATAGATGTATTACGAACTCTTCAGGAAAAGCACTGATAAAAAATTACTGTATGAGGAATGGGGAAAACGATAAAAAAAAAAAAAAAAAAGCGTAATTTTTCTGTCACTCACAAATGACCAGGCTTTTTTTGTCTGTTTGTGTTTGGTATCTTCTGCATTTCCAAAAGGTTTATGAAACTCCTCTACAATTTTAGGAGACACAATGTTTATCAAAGACAGAAAGAAGGCTTTTGTAGTAAATATGTTACTGATGTAGCACAGCACTGACAAGTTTTTTATGTAGAAATCTTTAAATAGATATTTGCTTTAAACAAAAGCTCTTTTTAAATGCACATTAAGGTGTGCTATGGGAAAACACAAAGAAGGGAGTGTTGTCCTTTATTTTTCCGTCTCCCGATATAAAGCAATGTTTGCATTGCAACCAAAGCCCTTCAAAAGACACAGAGGTCTCCTCACCTTGTAGCACAGTGCAGTGTTTCACAAAGCCTTGACCAAAAGCAAATCTAACTCCAGACATCTTTATTTAGGCCATCTATCCAGGCTCTATGGAAAGCTACCCTGTACAATAAGAGACGTGCTGAACCTTTGACATTTCCAGATATACATCAGCACCTTAGAGATTTATGTGAACATTTCTATTCCACTAGAGTAAACACATCATTCTTATTGATTTTAACTTATCTGAACAGATTGAGACCACTTCATAATGTCTAGTTTAATGGTTGGCCAGGTGATCTTATGAACCACACTTACAGTCCCAGCAATGAACCTAATCCTCTAAAATGCATGATATTTTCAAGGAATAAAATGAAACTTAATAGCTCTTCCAACTCAAATACACCCCTCCCAAGCAAACTTCTTGATGTGCAGATTTCAGAAAAAGAGGAATACAGAAGCATAGAAGAAACTGCTCAAGAGAACGCTGGTTTCTTTTGACAAACCCCTTGAATTCTGATGAAGAATTAAACAATACCAATCATGAATGACTGAAATATCAAAGCTTGCAAAGACAAAATGAATATATTTCACATAGCAAAATAAGATATAGATTTCACCATTCTTACAAAGTAACTATAATTCAAATTGCAGTTTTGGGTTTTTTTTACTTTTTTACTGGTTGAGAATTTTTAAGGCACAGAGTGATCTGACAGAAGGATAATCAATACTTTCCAAAGTTCACTACTTGAAAGAAATACTCAGTGAGAGAAAAGACTAATACAGTTTAAAACTTTCCCATCTAGTGCTGTTCCCAGTGGAACGTGCGCAAAACAGCAGCAACAAACAATTCATCCTAATCAACTTTGGGTGAGATGGATGGTTGATGGTTTTTAAGTAGCTTGGATTTCAATTAAGGCTTTCAGGCAAATCTCCTTGAGGCTGTTTTGTGATGCTTGAGGCACAAGGTCATGATGAATTGCTCTACCATTTCCTTCCAGAAGAACTACATCCAGTTTGATTCTACTTAATTTTTGGCACCTACTACGATGCCTAAAATAGAGAACAGCTCTCCTTCAGTCCTCATTTGGTCAGGACAGAAAAACAATCATCTCTGAAAAACAATTCTATTTTTTTTTAACGCAGTTGTTTTCTAGAGCGTCTTTTCTGTTTCTTTTCTAAAGCATGCATCAGTACTGTTGCCTGACATGATAAGCACTTTGTATAAACACGCACCTTGATCTCACAGAGACGGAAATGACTGAAAGGCATTTGTAACATACTTCTTGATAAATTTTAGGCCATCGTTAGAAACTCTCTCCCCTTTTAAATCATATCGTCAAAAGTGAACTCAACCATTTAGAATGCTCAGAGTTACTGCAGATACGTGAGGAGCAGTAAATGACTTTCTTCGGAAGGAAATGCAGACCTTTCTCTCTGTTTAAGCCATACAGTGCTATTTCATTGCATTACTTATTTACTTCGAGGCGCTAAGGAACAAGACTTAACTATTGCTTTAAAAATCTTTAGCAGTGCTCTCAGCTACATTATTACCAGCTTTCACCACACTGAAGTGAGCGATAATGGCTAACATGTATGATTCATGAGCCAAAGTGCCATCACACCCGTAAGGGGGTTCATTTACAAGAAAGAGCAGTCAGAAACCATCAGTCTTGCACATGATGATCAGCAAGAACATGATCCAGCTCCCATTGGAAATCACCGTGAATGTTTCCATTTGATTTAGCAAGTTTTGAAACAGAGAATGCTCTGCTGGAGTAATGCTAACTCTAAAACCACTTAACTAACAGTGACTACTATATCACTGGTGAGCCTGCCAAAAGCATTTCTTGGTAAGGTTTTGGTAACTCTTGTTAACCAAACTTTTGTGAGCTGAGTTCTTATCTGGGCTCTAAGGAAAACCAGAAGAGTTTAAATACCGTCTCCAGCACCTCTTAATCACCCATACTTCTTATGCAAGAACAATATGTAAAATCAATGTTTTCTCTGTATAGAAAGTCTGGCACAGAAAGTAAGTGGTGATCGGGTTGCCACTGGTTTTACAGAATTTAGGCCAAAAACCTCAGCAGGGGCGGGTTTGTTGCATATATCTACTTTACCAGTGCAATACAGATCTTTCATAAACTAAACTACTATTAATCCTACCAACATTTTAGAGGAATAATACCATCTACAATGGAGATAAGTGACTCCAATGGTCCTGTGCAATTACAGCTCCACTTAGACTTAGACAGGGGTACAAAGAATTAAAACAACGGAATAGAACTGGAGAGGTAGCTGTAGGTTAAACTAGTAACAGCATCTGTGTTATCCATATTATAATACAAGAAAATTCTCTGTTATCCAGAATGAAATGTCAGACAAGAACACAAAATAAAAAAGTAAACGCTAAACATGAAAAGTGGAGAAGGAGCTTACATGTGGAAAGCATGCCCTTAGAAACAGGAATTTATAACAGATGAATATAAGACATTTGTAGAGATGGATGCAGTAAAGTGACAACAAGAAGCCCTGGTGAAATCTCCCATCAATTTTGTCATGTAAGGAATCAGACCCTTTGGTTTTGTACACAAGATTTTTTTTGCAGGACATCAGGTTTAAACGTACGCTGAAAGCCAGAGGACATAAAATGGTATCTAGCTCATCTAACTGCTGAAATGCTGTTGGATTACTGACGTTGTGTCAGTAGACAGGAGAATTAAAAGAAAGGATGAAAAAGGGTGTATTAAGGGGAAAAGAGAATGATTATTTAGTTCTCAATCCAAACTTTTATTATATAGCAGCATGATCATAACAAACCATAGTAAGGAAAAGTCTTGTGTTTGCCCTATTAAATTGTATTTAACTGAATAAAACTCATGTAGAAGTAATAAGAAAATACTAATGAGGAAAGAATATTTGCTAGTCTAGTATCTTATTGCCAACAGACGCCATGCCATCAGCTTCAGAAGGAATTAGAAAGTGAAAGCATTAGTATGGAAAAGAAACATGAATAAGAAAAGCTGCTTTTTAGCTTCAGAGGTTGGCTTATGCCTTGGAGTATGAGGGGTTTGACTTCCTAGCCTTTCTGAAATTGTTTAATCCTTTGTAAAACAGCTGTGAATATAGGCTAGACACAGAAATTCATAATCTATTCTGCACATTTACTCAAAATTACTTTGATCACACAATCATAGAAATTACAAGGCTGACAGAAACTTCCTGAGATTCAGCTACATTTACTCCTTTCACTGAGAAGAAATCAAATACAATCATTCTCAAACAGTGTCTTACTTGTCTAAGTTTTCCACAAAATCCTTAATGGTCTGTTCCAATGGTTCTCTATTCACATGGATGGAAACTTTTTTCTAATATTTAAAGGAAAATAATGTTTGCTGCAGATGAAGATGCCTTTTTGCTCTTCTGCTATGAACCAGGTTTACCTAATTATCTTATGAACATTTCTTTCCCTCAAAAGAATCAGCTACAAACGTCAAAGAGAATAAAAATCCAATTGTTAAGAACCAGTTCTAGCATGACACTGGTTTATCCCTTTTACATAGTGATTTGTTCTAGCTCTCTTTAATAATGGCTCTCTCTAATTGGCTATTAAACTATTTTGATTCATCTACCTTTTGTATATGCTTGCTATGTACTAATCAACACTTTCACTGCCTTATTTGGTTAACTTTGTATGCCATATGAAGAAGAAGATAACAACTCTAAGCAAAGTTGGACTCAAATCAACAGAAGGGTACTTCTATATCAAAGAACCCTGAAGAACTGAGCCACAGAAAATTGGCAGCAGTTGGTTTCCTTGAAGCAAAGTACTATTTTATTTTGCCATGAAATTCACTTAAGAATTCTGTTCAATATTCTGTGTTCAAAAAATCCCCAAAAAGCATTATTTTAATGCTCTGGAAATTTTAAAGTAATGTTGCTCTTTTTCTGACTATGTTGTACCAAATATTGATTTAAATAATTGGTATAGGCATACAAGACTCTGATCGGTTAGCAGTTAATATTGCTTTGGAGTGAATATCCCACTATTTTAGTCCAGGAAACAAAGAAGTTGAGGGATGACTGAGTTAGAGAATGGCAATCTCTCTTTGGATCCAATGACTGGATACACAACTCATTTTCCCAACTCCATAGAAAAAGGAAGTTATATGTTTAATAGAAATGTATAGGATATTTTTTTCTCTGTGGTGTAAGAAATACATAAAGGCAGTTGCTTTGCCTTAATTCCAGACAGCAAGTCATATACATGTCTTCATTTACTCAAAATTCATTGTCAACATGTGATAGCAATTAAGGTCCATGCTGTAGTAAGATAACAAGTGTGATAAATCTGCCGAAGAGCAACATTTCATTTGAACAAAATAAATAGGGATAACATAATTTAGTCAAATGTATGACAAGCTAGAAATATTCACCCTTAAGTTATTACGATGATTTTCTAATCAGAATGTAACTAGATTCTTTCCAAATTCCGAATGTGGCTACCCCTAATGCAGAGGAGAACACTGCATTATAAAAAGAAGAATGTTACACTTGCTACACTGGAAAAGTCTAAGAACCTCCTCCCTCTTAATTACTGCATATATAGCTTCTACTTTTGTATTGCCTTAATCGATTGCTAATTTACTGTCTACTTTGCATCTCAATGAAGAGTAGTTTTCTTGACTGTAGATAGGCATGTTGTAGGTTTTGTTCCAGAAACTCCAAACTTCTAAAAGATCTTCACTACAAAAACAAAAACAAAAAAGTAGAACAGCAGCAACAAGCACGTATTTACCAAGTTCAATTGTGTGCACAATCTTAAAAACCAGATAAGGTGTTGCACAGATCAAACCTTTGTGATTCTCTGTGCCACTAATCACTGTGCTTAGATTCATTTTGTGGTCCTCACCTTCCAGTATTAAGCTGAAAGATCTCTTTGAAAATCCTTTAAGAGAACCAGCAGAACTTTTTCCAGATTCTTTAATAATTTTTCACCCCTAAACTTCTAGAAACCTTTTCAAAGTCAGGGAATATTTGTAGCTGAAGAGTTTATTTGTCGAGTCTTGTTGATGATGGACAACATCACTTACACCTTTTCATTACATTTTCTATTCTATACAAAACCATCCTGTATCTTGTTTGTCTCAATGTGGTGAGCAACTGTTCAAGCTTACATCGCATCTTTAGAATCAGGCTTTTTCCTGTACTTAACTCTCCAGTTGCATTCATTTAATAGTCCTTCATGGGTATATCCTTTAAAACTCTTGTCTGCTGCAAGACGTATTTGGCATGGCAAGCAGATTGCACCCTGCTGTGCTGTGTAAGATATTGTATTGCAGTGATAATTTTCAGTGGCATATCTGCAGTACGGCAACTAGCAGAGGACCATAAGGGATAAAATATTTTTTATTCCATATTTCAAAGCAGTTAGTTTCTTTTTCTTTTTAAAGAAGCTACTTTATTTTTAATAATGTAGTATAGAAATACAATAAGGACTTGAAATGAAATGAAGAGACAAGAAAAAGAGAATTGCTAATTAAACCCAGGTAAGCATTAGTGTGGCACATTGACAAATCTGGTTTAGAACTAAAAAAGTGCCTTCATGCTAGCACTGCTTTCTTAGAACACCTCATGAGATATACACAGAAACTAGATGAATGGATTGCTCAGTACATCCAGAACTCAGTATGCAACAAGGGGTTTGGACTGAAATTCCTGGAATGAACTATGTTATAATTATATTGTAATTAAAAACTATGTTGCTGTTTAAGTGTTGCCCAAAATCTCAGCAGGATACAGATTCACCAGACTTCCATTAAAAATTTGAAGGACCCTCCAATAGGATTTCAAGGCTAAAAAATATTCCACTAGATGTTATTTAGTTTATAATAATGGCTAGAGACATTAATATAATTATTCCCCATAACTGTACAATAGAACAGCCAGTCCCTTTGCCAAAGACCTTTTTAACTAGAGATGATAAACTGCTGGGAAAGAAACAGAGACAGTTAAAGGAGAGAACTTTCTTGAGGTTACAAGGCAAACTAATGGTAAGTGTCTCAAAGCATGACTGGGGCCACCTGAATCCCTACCCACTGCTCTATCCTCTGGGAACATATCAGTCACACTCATGGTATCACAGCTTTTTCTCTTTTTTCTTTTCTTTTTATTCAAATAATTCAAACATCATATGAATATAATTTAATGTCTGTACTGAGACGTTGGTCAAATACTGGAGCAGGCTTCCTAGAGAGGTGGTCGATGCCCCAAGCCTGTCAGTGTTTAAGAGGCATTTGGACAATGTTCTTAATAACATGCTTTAACTTGGTCAGCCTTGAACTTGTCAGGCAGTTGGACTAGATGACTGTTGTAGGTCCCTTCCAACTGAAATAGTGCATATTATTCTATTCTATATCACATAACACATTTTGCAAGAAAAGTAACATAGCACTGAGAAGGGAAATCAAAGTATTGTGTTAATTTACATCATATATTCTACAACGTACAAATTCTTTACAACCGCCACTTTCCCTTTGTTTCTCTGGCCAGAGCTCTTCTGGGCTGTACAGGAAGTTCTGTACCCTTGACGGAAATTAAATAAATATATTTCAGAGAACAAAAAGGTCTGCCATAATTGTGAACCAACCAATGCACAATTCAGCTCTCTCTTTTACAAGAGCACAATATACTAGTGATATGAGAGATCAACAAAGATGCTGCTAAGAACTGACATAATGATCATCTATTTACTCGTAGCCACTATCTGACTGGTACAATTTCTTGCAGCTCATATCTTTATTGCAAGAGCAGAGATCAGACGTAACACTCCCACAGCTCACCAGAACCCTTGGACACACTCCTCTAGGTGAATGTTATGTGAAGTAATGATAGGGACAATAGGGACAATGATAGAGGACAAGCAGGAAACACCAACACCCCCAAACCAATCAAAAAAACACCTAAAAACCAAAAGTCACCATTCCTACAAAACTACATTCTTACTGGCTATAACAAAATCTCCTTTTTGCTGCTCAGGTGATATTAATTTATGATACAGACAATATTTACAGAACTCAAAGGATAAAACCATTTGTAAAGAAATAATTAGCAATAGAAAGTTTCCTAAGTAGCCCACTGAATGGCTTTAAAATGCATTTTTATCCACCTTGGTTTCCAATCGTGAACCTCCATCTTTCAGGCTCCTGCAGCATTAACACCTCCACCTTCTAGTCACTGATGCTAAAGAACTTTCTTTTGGACAGTTGAAAGCCACATTTTTTGCTTACACACACCAGCATGCATATACACACAAAGGCATCATGATCGTATACACCATATTCATGTGGGATACCCATCCAGGCTTGGGAGAGTTTCCCCACTGACCATGCATATTCCAAACAAAAAGATATTCTTTCTGTTGCTGATCAAAGAAAAAAAAAAATCTTTCTAATCGTTAAATGGCATGAAAGGAGAAAAAAAAAATACCAGAATAATTCTATCTTCTATGTCCTGGTAATAGGAAACAAGTAGACAGAAAGAAAATAGTTTGGTATCATGCCAACATGAAGACCTTGGACTCAAAGAAAACACTGACGACTTCTTTGTAAGAGAACAGAAGTCACTGCTCACTTGACAGAATCTAAATAAACACCCTCTGTCAGACACTATTAGGAGATTCAGTTCCTTTATGCATGGATATTTTAAGCTCAGTACCTTGGTACTGCACTGGCATTGCTGGAACATGAACCTTTTGCTTAGCAACACCTTCTGGGAACTCTCCTTCCAGCAGTCCTTGCACCTTTCTCTGGGGTCTTTGTGTTTCAGCCTTTCACCCTAATCCTGCCAAAGGTTTGAGTTTTCTGCTTTGACTCAGCAAGAAGGATGATAAACATGGTTCAACATGATGGATACCGTGCTATGAGGAACTTTGGTTTGTCCTTCCATGGCATGAAATGAAAGTACATTCAAAATCATTGCACAAGGCTTATGAATAAATATTACTTTTTATCTTAGAAGATAAAATCCAGAAGAATCCCTACTGTTACAGAAGGATGTAACTTCATGTCATCTATTTAATATTTTCTGTTACTTGCTTCATACTGTCCTCACGTGATTCTAGGAAAATGTCTTGTCAACCCTGCCTACTCCATTTTTTTCTCTCTTTAGGGAAAAAGAAAAAAACCCTACATTTTTCTTTTATTCCTCCTCTCAGTTATGGCCAATAATCAACAGTCCTAAGATTAAATGAGAGTCGGGCATGAATGTATTCTAATGGTGAAAATTATTCTGAGTCTGACAAGACAAGAGCTAATTTGACAGTCTTTTATGAACATATACAGGCAGCAATTTTCATAATACCAAAGATTATTCAAAAATTATATAGATAAATTCCACAAATATCACAGTTAGTTTTCAGTATTAAAGAAACATACTTCCACTTTCATCTCCAAGTGCATCTTATTAAGATGTTGAAATCAATAGAATTACCTTTTATTTTGCAAGTAAATAGTAAGTAGAGGTCAGGAAGCATCCTCCAGATTCCTTAGATATAGGAAATGTTCAAAGAAATAATTTTTATGTAGCCTCTACAAATAAAAGCATTTAAATTAAAGTTAAAAGTACTATCACAGTATGTTTTGGTCAAACCGATAATCATAAAACATAAAATCATAAAAAAAAATAATTAAAACATAAGGTATTGAAAAGGTACTTGTTGGGAAACAATCCACACAGGTAGGAGAAGGAGATCTGCTTTGTTGTTACCAAACTGTATCAATTTCTGTGAGTTCATAAAAGTGACTGCACCTAAAGTAAAAACATTTTGAACGTGCTGTTCAATGCTTATGACTTTAATGCATTTCTTAGAAAACCCCTAAAAATGCCCTGGCTTCCCAGGATTGAAACAATCAGGCTAAGTAGATGGCAAACAGCTCCATCCAAGAACTGTACATGTAATGGATAAAAAGGTGAAGTATATGAATTAGACAAAAGCAAACCAAATAAACAATGTTCATTGTTTATCCTAGCCGTTTCAAAGTAACAGAAATCTATAAGGTATCTTTCAGTGCTTTGACGGGAACACCTGAAATGTGTTCTGTACAGTTACAAGTAATCCACCAAGCTGCTTTTCAAAAGAGGTACCACAGGTTATTTAATATTTATTTAGTCTTTGATACATATCTGAAACATTTAACATTTGCCTTGTGTACAGCCAGCATGACTACCATTCTCAGCACATGATTTCCAGGAAATGTCAAAAAAGTCACCTTAATATTATTCTCCAAACCTACAGAAGGAAAACTGTCTGGAATAGCTATAACAATCAGACATAGCAGCAGGGAAGCATGCACACAGACAAAAGCAAAAGGAGGAAGCAGAGTCAGAAAAGAATTTTTGAGAAGTTAAAAAACCCCAACCATATTAATTAAGAGGATTAATTAGGTAACATTTTACAAAATGTTATTTAATGTGAGTATATCACTTTGACCCAAATATAAAGTGGTCTCATTCCTTTTGATGTTGAATAAAGCAACAATTGCAGAGAACAATTGTTTTAAGGTATTAAATATATTTTATAAAATCAAATTTAATTAAAATGCAGTGTGCAAATACAAGACATTCCTGATGAGTCACTGCAGTATTGATACCATATGCTGCCATCAGTGCTGCTCTTGTAGTTGATTTTGCCACTGTCTTTAGCAAATTCCTCCATTCCCTAACTGACAAACAACTTCAGGTCTCAAGGACATTTATGTATACTTTCAGGCAGCTGTAATTCTGTTATCCGTTATTTTCACACACACATGATGGTATGGAACAAATTGTAGATATCAGCAATTATAGGAATACAAAGGCTAGAGTGTAGATATTATGCAAAACACTGTACAAGGAGATTGCTAATTTATAATCCATCCTTAGCGAATCCCCCCTCTACTGCCCCCTTACATCTTTGCCAAAGGAGGTGCATGGCAGATAAGAGCATTGCTTAATGTGCACCTGAAAGCAAATACTACATTGTTACAGAGTTTGTTCCATTCCCCTGCTGATTTTGCTGAGACAGAAAGCCTAGTAGTGTCACCAGAGGAAAGCAAATGAGAGTTTGACATCAATTACAGAATTAATATAGGTAAGCAACAACTGAGAATAAGTTTCTTTGTAACTACCCCTTATCCACAGGTTCACCAACCACGTGTAGCATTTATCGGGCTGTGATACATTCTGATGGTTACTATAAGTACTATGGTACCACTATAAGCATCTCTGGTAGATGGCAATCTATGTAAACTGACCTGAAAAGATGCTAGCCATTTGCTGTGAATATGCAGCTGAATTAACTTTTCTTCAAATTTACCCTGAGGTTCTTCTATGTTGCACTAACTACAGGTACAATCAGAGAACAAAAAGAGAACAGAAAATAAAAGATTAAAGCCTTTAACCTCTTTTTACTTCTTCTTACAAATTCACAACTGCTGTCCTATTTCTATTCCCTACCCTTGGCACCTGTGGTACCCATATCCTCACATACCCTTTTCTATATGCGGTTTTCCCATCCTTAACCCTTCACAAACGTTGTCTGTTCCACAGCTGTGCCTAGATCTCTGCCTTTGTGAGGGGTACAGTGAGAGAGAGTTGCTGACTCATCAAGGTCACAATTGCAGGGAAGGGAGGTCATTACCTCAATATAAACCACCTGATTGAGTAGGGCAAAGTGCCTGTCCCTAGTTAGACAACAGCCCACCAGTAGAGTCAAAAATAAAAACCAGATCTCTGAAGGCCAGAGCTTTATCTATTTGCAATCTACATTCTAAGTCATGTTTAGATAATTTCTTCTTTTTTTCTTTTTTCTTCTTTTGTTGTTTTTTTGTTTGTTTGTTTGTTTGTGTTTGTTTGGTTTTTTTCTCTACCTTATGAATCTACAATTAAAGACGCTTAAGTATGTCGGGCAATTTAACATTAACCTTATTTTTTATAACAGTTAATAGAAAAGCAGATGTGATGCTCAAACATAAGTTTAATGTCTGGAGTACAACAAGCAAGTCAGACTCAATCTGCCATAATGAGTAACTTTATTGCTGCCTAAAGGCTTTTGGGATCTTAATATGGAGCAGATGTTGAGGACTTCCCTAGTAATTATGGGAAGAACTAATTCTGTCCTCCCCAACAGAGCTGCTTTATTGCATTTGTGGTTACTTGACCTGTTTATTCACACTTTTCACAAACTGGCCACATTCACAACCTTTTAAATTAAATATTATACAGACAACATTTAATCTATATTTTACCTATATAAACAGGATTGTTCATGTACCTAAAGTTAAGCACCAATGGAATAATCAAATGTTTACCTTAATCTCTTCTAACAAATCAATAAAATTAAAGTGCTGACAGAAACTGTAAGTTTGATCACATTGAACTTCCTAACTACGGTACAGAGGCTCACCACCTAGGAAAGGAAAGGAACATGGAAATGAAACTCACAATTGAGTGAAGAAGTGTGAAGGTGTCTCAGCTGAGAACGAGGATTTATTAGGAAGGTGGCGTTGTCTTAAAGAGACAAGTTAGAATATCAAGAAATGGTGAAAGCAGCAGTGTGGCAAACGACAGCCAGCACCAGCCAAATTAACAAATTTCAAAATCTGCCCAGCAAGGACCATTTGAGTTCTAACTGGCAAGGCTCAATCCTCAACATGAACAACAGTTTTACACAAAAAATGAGTTACTGTCACATGCCTTTAATATCAAAACAGCACAATGTAGACAGCCTGTCAAACTCAAACCAACTGCACCATTAAAAAAAGAAAACAGGATTGTGGACAAGATTGTGGGATTTTAATGGACTGCAAAACACAACTACATCTACGTCAGACTTTAGCAAGAAAAAGCATCAAAAATAGAAAAATCTGATGTCTTCTTACCTAAACCTCTGGGAGGAAGCAGCTAATTTTTATTTTTGTCAGAGTACCTTACTCGGAATAAAATTTATTAATATTCTAGCAGAAAACTGCATAAGAAATAGATACTGAGCATTGTATCTATGCAACTAATGTAATCACAATGAAAGATTTTTTTCTGCTGATTTTAATGGGTGCGGATCTTAAGTGAGGTTATAAAATCAGGTGAAGCAGCACGTCCTTTTTTAGAGGCTTAACACAGAAATTATAGGATGTCAGCAGATAGAGGCGCCCTGATTCCTTAATGACAACAATCAATGAAATGCCAGCACTTTTAACAAGGGCCTGGCACAGAATTCCCTTTACCCTCATCTGTCATAAATGATAACAAATGTATAGGCTTGCTATAAGAAAACACGAACTGAGGAGTCCGTTTATTTCCATTTAAAGCCTATGCACATTCATTGATCTTTAAACTATTTTAGAAGCAAGACAGTAACTTCTTAAAGTGTGTGTAGTTTGTAATTATATTTAGTTAACACAAACCAAAGACCTGAGGGATTGGATACTATTATTCAGTGGTTATATAAACAAATGTGTCCAGGCATATGAAAGACTAATATACCAAATTAAATCTCATTTTACCTATATAATGTCTAGTTGCTCCTTTTAGTACTATGCAACATAAGCCATAAAATAAAATGCAAGTTTTAATGAACCTTTATTTTTATAAGTGGAAATATTACTTGGCTCACTATTCTTCCAACAATTTTTTATCTGCAGACAGTAAGAAATGAAAGGCTAATAATATATTAATCTTTTGTAAGCTTTCAATAGCAAATATTTAAAACATATAATCTTAAATTGATTGTTTCTATCATATTTGGAAAACATGTATATATTCTAGACTAAGGAAGAGAACTGTAGCTTTAAAATTTCCAGCTAAGCCAGGATGAAATAAAACTGTTATCTTTATTATATGCAAAGACTCATTATTTTTTTTTCACTGTGAATGATTATTTTATATAAAACCAGTTAAAATTTCATGCCTGGCAATTGCACACCATCCAACAGCACTTTCAGTGTTTCCATGAAGCATTACAACCAGCTCATCTCTGATAGGTATCAGTAGCAACAAATATTAGTGTAATTCTAACAGAAAGATTATATTCATTGCAGACTTAGTATCTATAATTCTTGGAAAAAAAATACAGTAAAATTAGCACTTATACCGATCACTACTGCCACCTCTAATTTTCTGCTATGAAACTGTGAAACACACCAGCCTGTATATTTAAAACACTCCCCATCAGTTTTGTTCACATTGCAAAATTTCTCTTACACAAGCAGTTTCAGAGTTCATATGAAAAAACATATCTTGTTTCTGGAAAATCCAAATCAGTTATTTATTGTAGTGCTCCATATAAGAACTACATTTTTTTAAAATCATTTATCAGTGACCTGGCTGAAACTCTATTCAATAAGGGTCTCCTAAATGAGCAAATATAAGGCTCCTGAAGTTATCAGATATCAAGTCTTTCTTGACCCCAAAAAGCCTTTGCTGCTAACTCCCTACCAGTACTGTAATCATCCCTTTTTGTGAAACAATCTAAAATTATTTTGGGGCATTTTTCATTTTGCTTTCTTTGCCAATAAACAATAAACTGTGCCACTTGATCAAATTCAGCATTATTTGGTTTTAGCTTAGCACAAACACTTGATAAAGCTGTTTACCAACATCAAGACCTCTGACAACCAACCTGGCAAGCATGCAAGAGCTACCTGAGATCTGAAACTAGTACTGCTTGGGCAGTAGTCTTTGCTTCCTGCTACACAGCAACAGAGGACTGGACTCCAGTTGGAGTACTCCAATTGACAGACATACAGCTCTAAATGATCATGCTTCTCACACCACTATCAATTCGCATCTATACTCTCGCTGCCAATGCTGAACGATATGGATCTGCTGTGTGTTCTCTATTAACTGCTTCATCTCTATCTCATGGTCAAAAGCTTTCCTGAACTTTGAAGGGTACAGATATCTTTAGCTTCCTCTGAACTATTTTGCTGCTTTAACTTGCCACTAAATGATTGAACCCTATGGACTATCCACTTTCTTGTTGTCCTGTCATTCAGCAGCCAAATCCATCATGCCATTTCTAAATGTTTCTCAGTTTCACACTGGAATGAAGGGCAATGCTAACAGATGTAGCAAAGGTTGTTTTTTTAAACAACTAAAGCGTCAGATGTGGCCAGACAATGAATCAGATATGAAGGACTACTCATTTCATGGGGTTGAAGCACACTGGATTTATGGTGAATGCTTTAGCTTAGCAAAATCTGCAAATACTGTAGATAATAGTATAATATCAGTTACTCTGATCTTGTCTGAGATCAAGTGCAGCCACTTTAGCAGTCTTTTATACTGTCCTTATAAGGGAAGTGAGTTGTTGCTCTGTAGCCTGCTTGAAGACATAAAAACCCATTAAGGCAATTTTATTTGTCATGTAAGGCTGAAAATCCAAATTTGTAACGTAATCTTATCTGTGCTATGAGGCCAAATCCCACTAAATTCCCAACATATTCATCAACTGACGGTAGGTAACAAAAGTAGATCAACAATTTGGGGGGTGGGGTGGGAAATGACAAGCTTAATATTTTATGCTAATAATTTAACTTGATTAAAACAAGTTGTTGGTATTTTTTTAAAACTGTCACTGATATTATATATGCATCGAATATTTTAACAGAAAATATATTATAGTGTCAATTAATCACCTACTTTCTGCACGTGAAGTATTCAGTCAGTTAAATTCATCTAGAGATAAAAACACACCCCAAATCTACAAATATCAGAGTAGGGTGGTTTTCTTATGTTAGCCATTTTAAATAGCTGAAACTTTGTTTTTCCTCTTTTGACCATAAAGGAAATGCTGGCAAATGTATTGCCATGTTGAATTTAAACCCTGTGAAGTGGAAACTCAGACTCAATTTATTACATAGTGCTTTTACTTTATTGTGTAGGTGAACTCAATAAATTAAAATGTTCATTAAATTGAATGGAACTTGTGGCATCATCTACCTTCAGGCTTTGAGCCAAATTCTACCCTTCTGTAAAAGTTCCTATGGACCTTTAGCTTCAGAGGATGTATGTATGGTTCAAACAAGGCACAGACATGCTCCACATACTATTGATGCTTGTTCTTTACCTATGTGATATATGTATCTGGGGGGAGATTCATGAGTTTCATGGAGTATTTATGAGATTAGCTTTTTTTCAACTTTACATTTTGACCTAAGAAATTGTTTTTCTTCTGTTTATTATAGCACGTGGGCTTTCAGTGGGGCTTATAAAAAGAGAATTTGGATAACTATTTCTTTATGAACACCAGCAAATCCCACTGTGGTGATATATAGCTCATTCTGGGGTCTCACAATAGATGGTCTTCTATGGCAGGAAGCTGAAATAGTAGTGCATTTCCTATCTCTGTATGCATTTGGCTAGTGCAAGAACCTGAGTTTGTAGGAGAAACACAATGACTATACCACATATTTCTGTTTTGTCAACAGCATGCACTACAGAGATCTAAGAAAAAAAATCTGTGGTCCAAAACTTTTCTCATTGGACCCAGATGCTCAAACCTCTGAGTTATACAAAGCTGTGACAAGATAGTGGGAGACATGAGGTTGTATGAAAGAAAAGAAAAGGTACATCCAGGTCTCACTTTCTTGCAGCTTTCTCAATTTAAGTGTTTTCTTCTGCAGATTTTGCAAATGATGGCAACCTCTTTTCCCAAGGCTGACCCGTACTACCAAGGCTTAGGCTATCTGCAGGCACGTGGAGTCACAGCGCAAAGAATAAATGGTCTTTCACTACCTTTTCAGCAATCCATCTAAGGAGAGCAAAGGATATCTTAGAGTTGCTTCTCCTACTGTCTTTTAAAAGGATAACACATAGGTAATTTAATAGTTTCAGACCACTATCCAGAAACATCTCACTGCATATACCAAGAATTGTGAACATTGTTGTAGCTCAGTTTGTCATAATGCTGGCTAAACAAGTTTCTTAGTTAAATCACTTAAAGAAAACACTTGTAGCAACCAACCATTTCTTCAAAAGATTCCAGACCATTACTGCTTCTGCCGCAGTTACAGCTGCTATTACTTACTGCAGTCTTATGAATACTTACCCCTTCACATCTTCCTCTGCTTTCACATCTTGTCCTTCTAGTAATTGCCTGAGAGAATCTGTGGAACCAGTGATTTATCCTACTATTTTTAATGTCACTTTCAAATTTCCTCTTACAGCATAAAAAAAATAGTGGTGTTTTAGTGATGCAGCTACTTTAAATTGACTTTTCCCTGAATGCTGTGCTCTTCTGTGCACCTGTGTCTCTCTGTGTAGGGCAAGGCATTAGAGAGCATTTTAAAGCATTAATCTGTTTGGTTCTAACTAGTCAATCCTGCTTTTCTCTACAAACAAAAACAGAGAGCCCTCATGCAAGTTACTGTAAGAGAACTATATAATTTTAGGAAGCTACAGATCTACCTGCAGCCAAACTAAATTTATCTCCTAGAAAGGGCATAATCCAAAGTCCTTTCACTACTTTGACAGGAAAGCCAAGATTTTTAAAAGCTTATTACTTCCCTGTATCTTTTGGCTCAATTATCTGATTACTAAATTGATTTTGTAACAGAAGCAAGGTACTACATTTTTCTTTTTTCATTTTTGGACAGTCAGTCCATGTAGGATCATGCTGTGATCACAAATGATTTTTTTCTTCTGCTGCTACAGCTATTAGGGTTAATGATTTTCAATTATTAACCTTGTGACTGTATCAGCTTCAGAAGAACTATGCTGGGAAAACTTTAATCAAAAAAAATCAACATATAAACCCCTACGAGATCCAAGTAAAACACTGTTACTGTGGATCTGCATGTTTATTTATCTGCTTACTCACATTAACAAAGACAAGATTTCAGGAAAGGAAAAACCAAACTAACCACCAACCCAAAATGGAAAAACATTGAGCTTTTTCTTTTATAAAAGTCTCAAAACTCTTCATGTTTTCAGTTAGTATCTTTTCAAAATCCAGATTAATTTTTCACAATACAGGTCTTTCCAAAGATTTATTTGCACTCTGGTTCCATATCCTAAACTAACATATTAAGGTGCTTACATATACACTAATAATTTGTTTTCTGCATAGTAGAGACTACAAAACAATGCAGTTAATTATGTAACTCTAATATGTGTTACCATGCATTGAATCTCTTATTGTAATCTTTTGAAATTAATGGCTCAATTACATGATATGCCAGGCACTGTTTTGTGGGCTTTGATATTATTTTTTTTTTTTTTTTTCAATTAGGCTTCCATTGGGGTTTGATATACAGGAATTTCACAAGTTTTTTAGAACATTTTTTTGTGAATGAGTATGCGCTAGTTATCACACTATTTTGGTATCAAAAACTTGGTTTCTATCATTAGTAATATAAATAGCATATAGAATAAAAAAAATATTAAATGTTTCTCTTTTCTTTAATGTTATTAGCAAGGCACAATTTGAGTTCATATTTTTCTTTTATAAAATTATTTCTACAAATGTTTTCATGTGGCATTAAATATTACCATTACAATAATCTTCCGTTGATTTTGACTTCCATAGGTATAAATGCATTGCAATAATAAAAGTCAGCTGTCAGTGCTTCCACATTTTCATTTTAACTTTTTAATGAATAGCTCAATAAACATGTAAATGCCTGCCATATTATTTACATTTATAGTAAACATACCAATCCTATTTGAAGTCTAGCCTTATACTCAAAATTTATTCATCCGTATAGGAGAATTCTTCATATAGGCTGATTATAGTTATGGCTGTACCCATTTACAGTAGAGAATCATTCTCCCAGGCAGTTTTATACAAAACCACTTGCACCAATACGGAGGTGGTTCATGAGGTTTTGCATTCTGCAAAAATAATTGACAGTGAACTTCAGTCTTTGTGAGATGCATATTATGCTGCCACAGCTGAAAACAGTTCAATAACAATGTCATTCGTTCATTGATCAAATATTACAGTGAGATACCTCCTTTGCAAAAATACAGAAATACCAGTAACTTGCATGGAATGACATTCACAATATCAAAACAGTCATGGCAGAGGAAGGTTTATAAGGATGTAAAATATTGGCTAGCTCCATACAAGATACAGATAAGTTAAATTTACAGCTTCATTCTGAAATATTTTGACTTGTTGCCGTCTATAGATAAAGAATCTTCTATTTTGCCTGTGCTGGCAAAAAAAAAAAGTGAAGCTTTCCACTGCTCTGAACAAAGCCATTATGTGTGTCCATGAAAGGCAAGATCTCCCATTTAGTGCTATTTAGTGCTTAAAAATATAGATGGATTTTATAGTTATACGGACACTTGTATCTCGTAGATATTGACAAGATGGACACATATCTCAGAGATATTGACAAACTTTTTGCTCAGATAACATGCCATACAAGATTCAATATTCATAGTTCTCTGAGAACACAGCTTCTTATTCTGAAACACATAAACAAGTTATCCTTTCTCAGCTGGAGCTGCTACTGAAATAGCATTTCCCCCAAATATCACAATCTTATATGTGAAGAGCAGCTAAAATCTACAGTGTGTCATCTGAAAAGCCTGTAAAACAGAAAGCTGTTTACCTTACTCATGAGAATCACCACACTACCAAGAAGGGAAGATTCATACTTGTGCACCACATACTCTTACATATGAAACATTAATGTCAGCTGCAAATTGGCTCTGAGTTTTGGTGTTGCTTCTGTTTGTGTTCCACTGTTGATATTTATTAACAGTACCAATTTTTTTACTGTAAGTCACATCAGCTTATATTAAGGGTTTCCGCAAGAACATAGGCTATACACTTTGTTATAGTGACATTTATTGTCAGTTTTATTTGCAGTTTTATGGACGTCATTTCAAATGCTTGGTGTATTTCTATTTTTTTTCTGACACAATATGTTTATGTGATGGCATGCTTGCCAAAACAATTCCTATTCTAAAAATGGGAATTTGTTCTATCTGATTTATGCCAGTCAGATGTGACTGATGGAGGCTCTAATGACAGGTAATATTTCATATGATGTGGTACATCTCTTATAAACACAGCACACGTTGCCTACACATTACATACTGTCAAAAGTGCCAAATAAAATTTTCTAGACTTGTCAGTGAAGAATGAAATAAAATTCCTCAGTGATGGAAGTACAGATATTCTACTCAGGTAGTAAGCACTACTTATTTGGGAGGAATTTAGCCACATTTGCTTGTGACATCAAGCAGAAATCAAGAACGTTTGAAGGTATATGTTAGCTTCACAGTAACATACACAAAGAAAGAACTAGGAGGCCTAATCAAGCAAGGCGTTATGGGAGGTAAACAGCTAAGCATCTTCCAGTATTCAGGCTGCAGTGTTCCCTTTTTCACCAATCAATAAGTATTCTCCACTAGCAGCAGTAGTTAAGCATTGGCAACAGCTAGTACCGTATTTATAAATTCTTCACATTTCTTCATTATGTAGTCAATGAACTGAGTGAGAGCTGGAAGTCTTGAGAACATGAGCCTAAATACTTGATACGACCCTCAGAAAAGGTTGTCCAACATTATTTAGCCACGCTGTACTTGAACAAGAGAGGAGGTTTGCCCTGAGCAGACTGGTTTTGTTCCAGGAACTCCATGAGTGCTGATATTTGTTTCCTAAGATTTAAAAATTGTAACTGTTTAAACAAAGCTGTACTTAAAATGGAGCAGGTATTTATTAAACTTGAAAGATTTAGAAAAAGAGGTAAATAGAAGTGTGATGGCATTCACTGATGATATTAAAGTATTCAGAGAACTGAAAATGAAAGCTGCCTGAAAAAAACCTGTGAAATTACCTCAACATACTGAGCAATCACGTGGCAAAATACCAGGTGAACTTGAATGGTGATAAATAATAAAAATAGTGCACTGAAGGGGAAGAGAGTCCTACCTACCCATAGGCAGTGATAAACTCAGGAAAGAAGAAATAATTGTAACTTCAAAAATACTCAGTAGTACTCAAAAACCCAATGAATCCAATATTTCAGGAAAGGAACAGGAAAACAAACAGAAACCTTGCGATGGTTCTGTACAGACCCTCAGCAAGCCTGCAATTAAAGCTATAGAAAAGGAGAACAGACTAGGACTTTCTGGCATTAAAAAGAAATGACTGCAGAGATATATGATAGATGTATTCATAAGGAACAATGTGAAACAGCTAAATTAAAATCTCAGATGGCAGGTTCAAAATAAAGAAATGGTGAAACTCAGTCACACTCGCTGTAGTTAAATGTTGGAATTAATTGTCTCAGGAGTGGTGCAGATATCAACAGTTTACCTAGTTTCAAAAAGCGATTAGACAGACTCACATCAGAGAAACTTCCCCTTGGGTTTATTCAACTCAAACATAACACATCTGGTTGAGAAAACTCATTTAACAAAGTTTCCATCAAACTCCCTTTAGCCTGAGGAAAATCAGAGAAAATAATGATAGCATGGAAAGGAAGTATAAAATCTATGCAAAATAATATAAGAACTATGATCTTAAAGGGAATGCAGTCCTAAGAAATTAAAGAAAAAAAGGAGAAAAAAAAAGAAAAAAAGAAAAAAAAAAGACACTAACACTAGAACACATGAAAATATATTAAAGACATTATAAGAGAAGCATATTCATACCCTGTATCTGTTTTCAAGATGATCAACTCCATCAAGAAAGCTGGGTTTTTTCTGAAGAAAGCTTTCAGTAGTATTTTGTTAGTGAGATAAGATATTCGCTACCTCAATTTGCTGTGCTTTGACAACTGTAACTGCTGCAACAATGTAATGAAACATAGATTATACTCTGTAATTTCCCAAATTTTGTAAACAATAGTTACAGCTAAATGTCAGGAATTTGAAAGAACTTTAAGAGAATTTAACAGAAAGCTGTTTGAAAAATGGATCATTTTATCATTTCCTACTTATTTATTCCATTAGGCTATTTAGGAATAGCTGTCAGTTGTTCTCATCAGTTCAGGAAGGCTGTCAGAACGCTCTCAGATGAACACTTTACAATACTCAAAGAAAACCACACATCACCTTCTTAAAGCCTTATCCCATTAAAGGCAACAGGTACCCTTGCAGGGTTCAAGGCATGGAGAGTTGGTACCTAAATAATCTTATAATCTCGGGTGGTTTTTTTCTTTTTTTTGAAGCATACCGTACCTGTTCTGTGCAATGGAGAACGGAAACGTGTCACACGTCCAAGTGCTAAACTGCCATCTGCCAGCTACAATTCCCCTCACCTTTTAAATATAAAGCGGGGGGGGGGGGGGGGGGGGGGGGGGGACGGGGACGGGGACGGGACTTCTCCTTTATGTTTATAGTAAGGCACTGGCTGACAATCCATTGTTACGGTGAACATGACTGTCTTGTCAGTATTTATCAACTGATTTTGTACTCTCCTGAAGCCAGATACTACTGGAAAATTACAGTAGACTATAAACCTGCAATTATTATAACATATTAAGTTCCCCAGTGACAACTTGCCTTACTTGTGATATAAAGACGTTACTTAACCCCAAAGACTATTAGTTGCTTGAACATCAGGGTGTGGGGTTTTTTTTTCTTTCTGATAGACTTTGAGGGTTAGATTCAACAGTGCTTTTACGGGTGTTCAGAAAGGAAGATGGGCAGCATGACCACTATTCTGTCACATAGATAGGAGCACAGATCTAAAAAAAATAACAAAACAAAACCCAAAAAAACCCCAAAGAGGAATGGCAACTAGAGAAAACGGATTGTTTTCCCATCTTAATATTTGATTTACTTCACGACTTCATTAAGAAAAGCCTATATCTGAAAGCCTCTGTTAGGAGGAAAACAGATCTTTTTGTTGTTTGTTAAAAAGTTCTTCGTCTGTCAATAATTAGCACTGAAATAAGAAAACATAGACATCAAGTAGCATCCCTGACCTAAGTAGAAACAGATGTGTTACGTATTATGTATTCATCTGCATTTTGGACTGAAAACAGCAGCAGAATTGCATCTAAAACTAGAGGGTTTTACTTTGTCCACCAAAAAAAAATCCACTGGCCTGTAAGTTAAGTTCTAGCAGCCTCTGTTTTTGGGTTTGGTGGTTTTTTGGTTTTTTTTGGCTGGCTAGTTCACTGTCCAAGAAATCAAATCTCTGGAGCAGGTGACAGCACGGAGGGCTTCATTTCTTGCTTGCCATGTATCTATAGCTATTTCATTAGCAGTAAGGGTGTTCCTGCTGGCAAACTGTGCTCCAGATGACATGTTTTATACAGGTCTAATTTTTTTTATTTTTAGGGTGGTCTGCTGGTGATGGCTCCAAGTTGACGTCACCTTGATATGCAGACATATCCATTACACCCAGCTCTCTTCAGCTGTCACTTTTGTGGTCAGAGACCATGAAGATTACAGTATCTTTCTTAATAATGACTTGTACCTTGGCTTTAAGAAGCTATCACATTGCTGTAGTTATTCATTGCAGTTATTCACTTTGAATAGCTCATCTAGTAAAGTTTATACTTTCTCCTTTTCTCCTCTACAGATTGTCTCTTTGCAGTTACACATTCATCTGTTCCATAGAACAATTTATAGTTTCTAGATTGTCTGGGAAGTGATTGACATTCCCTAATCTTTTACATCTTCTCAGAGACACTGAGAAGGGTGAGTCTCAGAGACAGGACACCGCATCAGACTGATCTTTGGTGTGGTCCAGCACAGTACTCTCATACTGCCTAGTCAGGTTCCAGTTTTACATAACCTTCCTGCACAGTCTGTGCTGATAAATTTTAGTCTTTACACTAACAAGCAAACACCACCACTCCACCCCCACATTATTCATGAAATTACTTTGCAAGGATAATATTTCAGCCAATAGCAGTTAAAAGAAATAAATGGAGGAGGGAGGAATTTTATTTTCCTTAAAACCAGATTGTGGTTAAATATTCCTGTAAGTGATTTTATTGTTAATATTATGTTCCTTCTTTCTTACTTCTTTAAGTCTCCTTTAAACCCCTTTTTCTGATCTCCCAGGGCTCTGTGAACAGGATTTCTGTACCTGCTATGGGCAGTGAAACTGAACCAGGTAAGGCATGCAAGGTACTTGTTTGTTTTTCATATCTGAGGGGATGGTCAGGCCATTAAAGCCAGTGGGTAATACTGTTTTTCTGTGTAAAATATAAAAGTGGGTGAAGATTAATCAGTGTCATGACATGACTCCTAATGAACACTCATTAGTAAAATTAGCAAGTGCTTTAGAAACATTATGCAATGTAAATGGAGCACAGCAGACTATCCAAAGGATACCAAAAGGCTATGGGACTGTCATTCAACTGCCCTGCATGCAGTATTTTACACTTACTAGTAAAGGACTACACTGTAAATCACTAACTGTTTATTGGAGTTCAGTATTCCCATTCTACTATTTTGTATACGTACATATGTGGGCATTGTAGACAATGAATCAAAGAGAACTCTTACATTGGTTTTCCTAATGGGTAAGGTAAGGCAGTGAAATTATCCAATAGTACAGATGATCTTTTCAAATATAATACAGTTACATATTCTGGTGCTCTGCAACGGGTCCAAATATATACACTTATTGAAATTAAAGTAATTCATCACATTGATCTAAATGACAGTGATATCTCAAAGGAAAAAGAAATCTTTACATCCTCCTGGAAAAAGAAACAAAGCAAAACAGAAACTATTCCTAAAGATAAAACATTGATCAATATCATTTGTGGGAGGCTAATATACCTAAGTTCCTAGCCTAGATTTCCATATGTATTAAAAAGGAAGTTTTTGTGGCTTGCATGTATACAAACTGTGTATATAGGTAAGAGGCTTTCATCACAGAGCAAACAATGTTAGCATTCAAGTACCTTTTAAAGTGAAAAAAAGTGTTTCTATTTAAGCCTATTTCCAACAAGCCACACATATTACAACCCATTCTGTATTTAAACGAAACTCAATTTCAAATGTGCTAGTCAGTGGCAAACCATGACTTGTTAGGAGTAGAAAAGCTATCATCCAGCTTGAAGGGTATGAGAATCTGTGTCTGTGATTGTTGTTAAACCCACTAAATACATGGTAACAACTACTTTAAGAACCATTTTAATGATATACTCCCAGGGCGGGTGCTAATCACCTTTTCAAAAAGGTCAGGGAGGTCATGGACTAGCCTATCCTTCTGGTAGCAGTCAATACATTTTTATCCTTCATATTCAGATTATATTCTTGACACTTCAGAAATCTGCCTTGAGCACTTCTCACCCTCCTACTGAGACAGCAGACACATAAAAAATTTTGATCTCAGACACACAAGCTTCATCAATGCCCAGTGCATTTCCTTGTGGTGAATTTTATTCTTCTTAATGATAAAACCTGGGTAACAAGTCTTCTTTTCTGTGCATACATGCATACAAAATATGCACAGACAGTACCTGGACCAGCTTGGATATCTGTGGAACCATAGTACTATTAGTCTACAGAATAGATAGTCAATTGATTAATATGACAGGAATGATGTATGTTAATGCTGTATGAATGAAGTTATGACACAGATAGATAGCCATAATCACAAGCTGACAATAGACTTTCATCAAATTCTGTAGTGTAAATAATGTCCACTGAAATTCCCCCATTATTAATTAAAAGTAAGGCAATTATTCATTACAGATTTAGGGAACAATTTTATTTTTAGATAACATATTTAATGAAACATTAATTTCTTCTGTCTAACTGAACAATGTTATCAACACATAAGAAAGCTGTGCTAGCTAAAATCTAAGACAAAATCTGTGCTTTGCATTTAACAAGAGTGAAGAAAATAAATCCCTTTTTACTGTGAATCAAATCTCATTAAGAGTTATTAAACCTTTTACACCTGGAAACTAAACAGGTAATTTATAACATATCCATACAGCTCATAGTATGGAAACATTACTGTACCAATGAGACAATAAAGTAGATGGTACAAAGACGTAAAGAATCTTCTTCACATTCATCTGTTATCCACTTTGGTATGTTTAAGTGTTCATAAATGTATACTGTTCTTCACTGGCATAAACAGAATGTAGATACCTGAGAAACATCTGTGTATGAATCATGGAATAATTAAGGTTGGAAAAGACCTTTATGATCATTGAGTTCAGCCATAAACCTAATACTGCCAAGCCCACCACTAAACCAGTCCCTCAGTTCCATCTACACATCTTTTAAATACCTGCAGGGATGGTGACTCAACAACTTCCCTGGGAAGGCTGTACCAGTGCTTGATAACCCTTTTGATGAAGAAATTTTTTTTAATACCCAATCTAAACCTCCCTGGTGCAACTTCAGGCTATTTCCTCGTGTCCTACCACTTGCTACCAGGGAAAAGAGACTGACACCCACCTTGCTACAACCTCCTTTCAGATATGAAAACCTTCCCTTCTCTGTAAGTCTTCTATAAACCACATTATATGAGATGTTTACAGTTTAGCACACACAAAAAAAAGCTTTTTAGCATCTTGACTTTCAAAAATTAGAGAATTAATCACATACCTAATTTGAATCCAGGTGTATGGTAACATTGCAAACATTCAACATCGAAACAGCAATCTCTGGGGTTTTCTCCCAGATAAAGCCTCAGTGCCTACTAAGTTGTTACTGTCATACCTACTTCTCATCCAAACCACATTTAATATTTCTCAATCACCTATTAGAATTTTGATGCAGATTACCTAGGATTTGCCAAAAAATTGAAGGTGAACTATAACTTTGTAGTTGTTACTACAGTCTCTGTGTTGCTTCTGTAAGGCAAGGGGAACTTAGCACCATAGTTCTCAAAAGTTTTACTTCATTTGTGATTTGACTAGAAATCTTGAATCATTCACTTCCCTTCCCTCCTTTTTTTTTTTTTTTAATTATTGCAGATAGATTAGTAGAAGGAAAATGTGTGTGTGTGTGTGTGATTTAAGGAAATTACACTGGCAATGCATGTAATATAAAAGATTTTGCAATATCTAGTCTCTCCTTTCAGCGTTAAGTGTAATGTATTGGTTTCAGAAGTGCCTACAACATTGGTAGGTTATTTAAAAATGAATTTTAGCAGTATAGTATGTTGCAGTTAATAAGCAAACCTATGTTATTGACCTTTGTTGCTGAAACTTTGTATTGCTAGCTAATAAAGACTTAAACGAGATAGGTTAAAAAAAAAATCTTTTATTACTTGAAACAAAAATATCTATTTGACTTTTCACTGTCTTTCAGACCAAGATTCAACTGCTAATAATAAAAAGGAAATAAATTAGAATTATCTTAGAACCTGGTAGCTTTAGTGTGACTTGGGGTTTCCTGGAATCTCTTTGGGCACTGTATCTTGGCTTGTAAGAAGCTGATATTTTATTCACTGCCTTATCAGAAGTAAATATTCCTATGCATGCTCTTCCACTTTTAAATATTTATACATATGTTTCTTCTTAAAAACTTGGAATATTTCTGTCAATGACAGCAGTGAGACTACTGACATATGGTTAGAGAACAGTTGCTTATTTTTTTAACTCAAGGTACTAGCTAGTCAACAAGTTTTAGTTATAAATGATTACTAACAGCAGATTAGATTACCACATCTTGAGAATAAAATCATTGCCATTCACATACCCTATAAACTCCAAAAGAATGCTGTGACATAACCCTTGTGCTGTGAATAATACAGAAGATTTATTGTCTCTCTGTGAATTCCCAGATGAATAGTAGACCAGTGGCATGTGAAGAGCTCATCACTTTGTGTCTTTCAGTTATTTTACAGCAGAAATTGTCAAAAAGAGTAGTCCCCTTTCACAATCTTTTGTGTGACACTGGAAATGCTGAGGGTACTGGATTTCCACTGATTTGCCAATCCATTAAAAGACTATAATCTATCATAATTCTATTTCATACAGTGGTTGTCAGATTCAAAGAACCCCACAGAGAAGTTTGGGGGTTTTATGTACTCTTCAAATCCCTGTGCTGTGGTTAGTGGAGAATAGAAAAGGCCCTATCCACCCTTGTACTGTGGCAGAGAAGGATGTAATGAGATATATTTTCATGTTGTCCTTCCCGGAGATAACGTTGAAGCTAATAGCTACATTTTACAATCTACATTTCGAAATACCCCCTCAAAAGCAAACATTCAAGCACGACCTTTAATTCTCCTTGTGTCAGCAACAATGGACCTCACCAGAAATATTTAGCCCAATGGCACTCATTTTGTATTAGTCCTTGCTCATTGAAGCTTCTTGAACACATCTGTAGGGTCCTTAAACAATTTTTTTGACACTATTGATGGACCCTTTCCAATACCTCATTAGGCAAATGGCAGAGAATTCATGAGCTTTTCCAAACATGCCTAGAGATTCGTGTTCATCAGAGCTCAGTGCTAGCTAACAGATTGCTGCAGTTCTAATTAAAATGTAAAGCAATTCTAAGCACACAACCTTTGGTAAATCAAATGCACCAACTGATTAAAAAAAATGTTTCAATTGTAATGGTAGTTTACCAAAAAAGAATATTATGCTTGCACTTAATGAAAATGAGCAAATTTATATCACAGAGTATCTAAAAGCCGAGTGGAAAAAGACCATTTTAAGCAAGTGACAGCATATGGAAGAGACTCCTTGTTGTGATGAAGAGATTATTAAGACGCATTTTTAAAGCAAACTGCCATGATCTATGGATGGAATTTATAATGAAGCACACATCATACCCTTCTGATAATATTACTGTTGTTACAAGACCCAAAGGATGGGTTATTAAATTATATATATGTAAATGATATATAAAATTTACAATGCTTCACAGGGAAATTATTTTCCAAATCAAGGTCAAAGGCCAACAACATTCCCATTAATAACAAAACCTTCACTTGATATGATTTCAATATAACCTATATCTTTACATTCCATATCCAATATAAGCAGAGGGTGTAACTTCACCATACATGAACTTAGATTGGGATAGTTGTTTTGTAAATGTTTGTTGCCCCAGAAAGGTTGAAAGAAGCAAAGAAAATACTGACAGAATTCTCAGGAAAGGTTTATACATTGCAGAATAGGACAATGTTGTTATTATTGAAAGCAATTATAAACTCATGCTCACACCTTGAACAACAGGTTTACTTGCATTCCCCCAATCACATGCTGTGAGACTAATATGGCAACAGTGAATAACAGTGTAGAACTCTATATGAGTACTTCTCTGTAACGTAAATATCAAGAGCTTTCACATTTAAAACACCCCACCAACTATATTTTGTGTATGTATATATATATAAACAGGCATAACAGAGAATAAAATTATGAGCCATAAATAAAAATATTGCAAGATTCTCTTTAGAGGCTCTGCAGAAAAGCATAGAAATATATCTGTCTCAGAGGCTACCTTTAAAACAGCATGAACTTAAAGTCTGTCTCAAACACCAACTTAGCCATTGAGGAATTACATGCACATGACTGATTAATTCTTGCAAAGTACAAGTCTTATTAAGAAAGTAAATACATCATTGCAAACTCCCACTTTGCTAGGAAAAGTGCAAAAATACACCACATATTTTAGAACACTCAAACTTTTGTTTCTAGTGTGAGAATAACTTATAGTCTATGATCTTCCTTCACTGTTTCTCAGTTTCTTTCCTCCTCCTCCGACAACAGAGACTAACAAGACTGGTGCTGTCAAGCAAGCAGCAGAATTTAGTTGCTTTCTGCACCAATGGCTCCCTCTCTTGAGGACTCAATTAGGGCCTCATCAACTCACAAATATGAAGTTACAGAGGGTGACCAGTGATGCATCTCCTAAAGGCCTGCAGCGGCATTTATTAGCAGCTGATGTGGAGAACAGTTTTGCCTTATCACATTAGTAATAAATTTTACAGAATTAGACTTCTGTGTGTCTCCCATGCAAAGCTTCACAGCCAAACCTCTCTCTCGTACGTATGTGTCAATGAACACAATGTAAAGCACATTTTCCCTTCCGAAAACTCATGACACAGCAACTTCCATACAGAGAGCTGCTGTTGTACAGCTAATGCATGGCACAAACACCAGCTGCTCTGCAGCATGTGCTTCAACTAACTAGCAAAAAAATCCGTATTCTTAGTCTTACATTCAGTGAACAAGCTGACAAAGATATTATGGCTGATTTAAGGGCCTCGCTCTCTCAGAATTGATGGTTTGAAACACATTGATCCTCAGACTGTTAAGCACATGCTTAACTTTCAATGTGGCATTAAAATACATCAACTTCAACGGGACATAACTGAGGCTGTAGCCAGGCAAACTGCCCTGCTGCTACACATCTTTGAGCAAGCAAAGGGAACCGGTCCTGGAAGTGGTAAGCACAACAACATTCACCAGCATGAACACAACACCAGCTGCATTCCTAACCATACTCTCTAGCTAACTCCCTTGTTAACCAGCTTGTATAAACAAGAAGGAGAAATATCTCTTCTCAAGAAAAAATGTGTAAGTCAGAATTTCTGCATGGGGAAAAACAGGGTTGAGACACATCATGACTGACTCTTAGCACCTAAAGATGTGACTAGTGGTCTGTCCCAGCCCTGACTACTGTCAGTGCCTTTCACAGACAGCTAATACCTGCTGTTTGTGTTACAGTTACACACAAAAGAACAAATCCTTCTCTTAAAAAGTAAACAAAAAAGAAAACTCCATAAATTTTCTGGTAGCGTTAACATTCTCTCCTCTGTCTGCCTTTCCTCCTTTTTTTAAGATCTCCCACAAAAATGCAAACCCGTGTATAACTGTGGATTCTGAAAATACGCTCCACTGGGTGTTTAACCATCCTACCTTTGCAGCCCTGAAATTGTGTGACTCGTCAGCATATTCTTTCAGTGTTGAACTCAGCGATGTTCCTCAGCTCAGCAAATATTTTATTTTTCACCAGTGTCAGAAAAAAGGTGAGCATGACAAGAAGTTGAAAAGCTTTTCAGAATAAGTAGCTTTTTTTCTCCTACCTCTTTTCCTGTATTTTTTCAGTGTGTTATGTAATGAGACAAAGTCTTATACCCCTCTAAATAAACATTTCTGCATTTGTGTTTCTGAAGGTGCTTTTCAGAGTCTCATACTGGTTTTGCTGGATTTGTATTTCAATTAAACTTTGTGAATGCTATCAAAAATTGAAACTTGTTTTTGAGATGGTAGATTTATTTTCATTCCTGTATTGTCCTTCACTTCTTTAGGAGTTTTTGTATGTTCAAATAGCATGGGGAGGGTCTAAGAGGGTAAAATTCCATTCAGGCAGATGATGATGGAGGATGGTTGATAAGTTGCATGACAATGAAATCACTGTATCTTTCCTGCATCTCTTGCCTTTCTGCTCCACTGATCTCAAAGGCTCTTCTTGTGTTGCTCTTATATAATCCATGGCTTGTTTTTCTGACATATTTTACTTATTTACTTATCTCCTTTTGGCAAATCACAGGGATGGGAGGGTAGTAAAGACTCAGATCCAGACTCATTTGCTTCACCTACCATCAGAGAAAGTTCTCCATTGCTATCAGAAAGATTTGTTAGGAGTCAGGTGTATAAGACAAGAAGGAAATGGAATTTCAGTGCATGCCACTGAGAAAGAATATTCAGTGCTGGGAGAAACTAGATGGACTTGAGGGAAAGGTTGGATAATATATAGAAGAGCCATGTATAACTACAGCTCCTCACTGCTGCCAGGGACCCAGCTGAGGACTTGGATACCTTCATGCATTCCATGTATTTGGGACCACAGGTCTTCCTGAAGCTACTATATGCCAGATCCAAAAGCAGCCCAGTGGCTTAGGAGGTCTGCTTCTGTGCCTTTATAAGCATAAAGGGCTGGGCAAGAGGAAAATTACACTTAATGACTCAGACCTCTAAAGAAAGCTATAGCTGGAAATTATAAGAGGCTAATTACCTGGCCTTTGTTTGTTTTTCAGCTCTTCAACATTACCTCACAAACTGAAATTAATTAGGGCAGGATTATGGCACTTCTTAACTCATTCTACTCTTTTTATGTATAAAAAAAAAAAAAAAAGAAAGAAAGAAAGAAAGAAAGGAAAGAAAGCAAGCCTGAACTTTCTCTTTTAAAACACCTTGCAAAAGATCCTCTTTTTCAGGCTCTTGGTGTGCTGCCTTCATCACCGCAACAGGATTGAAAAAGTCTCAAACATGGTATACTACTAGAAAATTCCTTGCTGATACACAGTATCAGTTAATTCCTGCTTTATAGAGCAGTCCCTGGGCACGTCTAACCTTAGTTTAGGATGAGAGCTAGGCCAGGGAATCCAGTAAACCACATGTAATAGAGTACCTAACCCTTAGAGCTGCGTACGCTTTCATTCCTTTTCCTCCCTTCTTTTATTTTTAGAAAGTTCATGGGAACATTTATTCCAGCCTCTGAACATAATCACTGAATTTCATAAAGAACAAGATCCCCACAAGGCCTCATAATAGTTATTCTTGGTGCTACAGCTCTACTTCAAAGGGGGGAAAAGAAAGCCATTTTACAATAACCTCGCTGTCATAGAGTGGTTACAGCCAGGGTGTTCACTGGAAATAATCCATAATAAAAAGGAACCCTTTGGGACTATCTGTCCAATTGCCATGTATAAAACAAAGCAGAAAATAAAGTGTTGGATGCTTAGCTGTACATTAAGCTACTGATACCTGCAGAGTCAAAAATAAAGGAATAAAAAGATAGGCTAATTAGATGACAATATTTGAAGTGCTGCTCTTTGCGGGTTTTATTTTGCTTTACATCACATCTTTTAGTTCCAACTTCTCCTTTTTTCCTCCCCCCCCCCTTTTAAATCTTTAGCTCAAGCTCTCATTACTTCCAATGGACTCTGAACAACTTTGCACTAATACAGGTGCTTTGAACTCCATGTGGACTACAATTTGGTGCATGCAAATGTGGTTGAGGGGTTGCGACCTTAAATACTGAAGTGATGGGGCCCAAATTAAACCCTACAGTTCTAACCCTCTAAAATGTAATGGATGTTGTACCCCTGAAGAGAAATATCATGTCATTTTACATATATTATGTGCTTTTTAAAAGCATGTAGATATCTAAAGACCTGGGTGGTCAAGATTTGAATCTTCAAAAAGCCAGATCCATAGAGGATACAAAGGAAAAGTCCATTAAAAAATACTTTTACATCAGCTGGCAGCCTCATCTTAGGTCCACCTCACTCTGACACTGAATTTTGCTCTTAAAACCAGGTACTTTTATTAATTTACATAATGGGAAGCCTCTATCCTGAGGATATATGTCCTGCCTCCTTTGAACTTTTATGACCTGCCCTCTTTTACCTTCTCTGTGAGCACATCCACAGTAAAAAGCTACTGTTGCATCTGGCTAAACCACATTCTATTAATCATCATATTTCAAAAATTTCTTCCAGCATCAGTTACACGTTAGCTGCACAGTCAGAAACCTCTATGCTCTAGGAACTCCTAAGCAAGCAGCTGGTCCATCGAGGATCAGTCTGATGCCAGAGTAACTAGCAATAAACCTAACTTTATTCTTTTCTTCTTCACACACCCAGAAATCTTGAGAACAAGCCTAAGGTATGCAATTCAACAAGGATTATGTACCATGACTATTTTAGGAAAGGTCTGTTAATAAAAAAGGATGGTAGTGCTAGTAATATAGGAAGAAATATAAACATAAACAGAGCCTTTGAAAGATGTGAAATGTACATATCTGTAACTCTTAACACATTTATATTCCTTACATGGAGGTTTTGTTTCATCACTTCATTGTGAAAAGGCCACCAGTTCAGAGAGAGGTTCTTTATACAGTACATTGTTTAAATGAAAGATGGAGATTATTTTTCATTTAGAAGACTTGCATTGTGATTATACAATTGCCACATTTCAAATTTAGAGCCTCAGTGCATTCAGTCAGTTTACGTGCGTGTTTTTTCCAAGCAGTTTCAGCTAAGTCAAAAAGATTATTTTTTTGTTCGAGTTCTATTCTTACTTTTACTTAAAATTAATAGCCTAGATCAGTAATATTTATCTCTCAGCACTTTTATGAAGGGAGAGAAATTTATGCAAGAAGCAAACATGTCACAAAATGAAAACTTTTGATCAAAGTCATGCACCACACATTAGTTTGATGAGTAGCCTTGACCAAAATAGAGATCTCCTACTACAAGAACTCCTGTTCCAGCCTCTTTTATCTACCGTCTCTTTCATCATCTCTTTTTTTTTTTTTTTTTTTTAAATAAAGTTCCCTACCGCTTTATTAAATCTGTATTTTCTAAGGATTAGTAAGAATTCCTTAATACCCTCCTTCTCTTCTTCCTTCTTGTACGCTGAAAGTAGAAGACTTTCTACTTGTTTCACTTTATCAGCAAACAAAATCTTTAAAGTGAAATCACAGTTTCAGTGAAACCAGTGTGGCAAGGATTATCTATCTTCCGATTACTCAAAGTTTGACTACAAGTGCTGCATATTAACCATAACACCTGCAGTCTAAATACCCCTATCACTTAGGCTAGAGCCTCCCCTACAGATAATATATGTAAGTGCATATGAATAATCTTATTTAATTTTTGTAGACACACGCACATGTCAAGGATTCCAATTCTAATTACAAAACAAATAAGAACTATGTAATTGAACTGACTGCAGAAAAGTTATTTGTCATTTATGTGCTTGCTTTGTCATCATTGCAGTTATTACTCAATACAATTGCAAGAAGAAAACTTCTCAGTTAAGATCTTCCATCATCTCTTAGTTTAAAAGATGTGCAAGATGCCATGAACCAACAGCAATTATCATATGTTGTAAGGTCATAAATTTGCTGGAGATATTTTTTTCCTTGACATATCTAGGCCCTGTCGGTAATATTCCTTTTAGTGGTTTTAAAAATCTCCACCAGACACACCCTCATTTAACACAGGTCAGCTTGAAGTTGGCATCTGGTAGTTATTGTACCAAGTAAAAAGGAAAATTCACTGATATTTCCTACCTTTATTTTTCAGGCTCTTCCTGAAGTAGGGCTGAGTTAATGCCTATTTCAAACAGTAGAAGCAATCTTAGCTTCTTTGGAATGGTTTGAAAAATGTTTTGAACCCACCAACAAAAGCAAATGCACAGGAGATTCACTGCTCCTTAAATCAAAGGGAGGATGATTGAATTTTCATTCACTTCTGGGTGAACAGAATCTAGCTCGGGATGCATAAAGGAGGAAGATGGCACAACTCAAAGTGGCTTGCTATTAGCACCTGGACCAGTGAATCAAAAGGAACACTTGAGAGCCATAAAGAGGGATCACATCAGTAGAAAAGAGTGTTTCCTAACCTAACCAGGAAAGAAACAAAAGAAAACGTATTGAGACAAAAGAAATACACAATGAGTTTTAAGGAACTTTTTAAAAAAATGTCTGAAGCGTCTTAACAAAGACATTTGCTGTCACAGAAAATGTAATACCATTGTATTGTTATTTCAGAGCAAAATCTATAGGCCCTGCCTCAGTTAATGACAAAAGGGATAAAGTTTAGGCTGAGGTGAATGAAAATTTTCAGTTCTCTGAGCCCTACGATGGAATTGGTCACTTCTTGAACAGCTCTGGTGAAAACCACTGAAGTACTTTTAAACAACAGTTTGAAAAAAAATTTGTAACAGATGTCCATGCTTATTCATATACAGATTTGCTTCGATATTTCTCTGTAATAACAGTATAATTTGTTGTTTTATTGTCCTTGGGTCTATCTGCTTATTACCACTAATGAGCCACTACTAAAATATAGAAGTTATGATGCTTGCAAAATTTTTCATTCTTTATTCAAATTCTGAAACTTTTTCTATCTCATTTTTTCTTATTAAAAATAACTGAACAAAACTTGTCTAAATGGAAAATAACCATGTGAGCTGGTGATTTCCAGAAATGCAGAAATTCCTTAAGCACTGTGTAATTTAATATTCAGAAATAGAAATAAACTTTATTTCCATAGTGTAAGATGATGTAGTAGAACGCATATTTCCATGCACATTATTTTTTTAAAAGAAACTAATTACATTGATGAATATGCTTTTCATTCTTTTTTATAATCATATTATGAGCACACAAGTGGCTTCAGAGTTTGAGTGACGATGTAGTAATTCAGCCATGGCACTGTCAAGACATTTAGCTTTTGGCCTCGTGCTTAAACCATGTTAGCTATAAATTATTATTTTATAATTCATGCCTTGTTGCTTGGGAAAAAGATGATTAGAGCATAATAACTGCAAGGCTTTTATTCAACCAGTTAAGTATTTTCAGCACACTTTAGATTAATGTTTGGATTAAAAAATGAATAAAGGTGGTGATATGTACTTGAGAATTTGGGATAACGGCTACCATTCCTTCTTAGAGAGCAGAGGACCATAGAATAAAGAGAAGTAGAATGAGACAGGATTTATGGAAGTGCTACACCCATCACTATCTAGAAGAGATACTTCTAAGCACACGAATAAACATCTACTATAAAAGATGGTATTTAACAGTTTGTTGCGACCTGCTATAGGAAGTTGGGTTTCTCTATTGTTTGGGAAATGAAGACTGTCAGCAAACTGTTAACATTATGTCTGACCATACCAAGAAAGAAAACAAAGGAACAAAACTTTATGTGAAAACATTTATATTTGAGCAGTCTTGTGAACTAATTTAAGTTGCCTGACTTAAGTAAACTACTCCAAATCACTATCAGCAACAATTTTATGCCTGTGAAACATGCTAACAGACAACTGAAGTCTATGGCTCAATTCGCCATTTGGAAAAATTCTACACTAGAAACAAAGCCTCACAGATTAGTACATTATGCTACACGACCTTTTTGGAAGCTAGCTCAAATCATCACTTGTATAATCTGAAACAAATGATTGATTTGTCTCTTAAAGACCAGGTAAGTGTTCATAGAGTTATGTATACTTGCTATGTCTCAGTGGTTAATTTTAGACAAAAATTCTAACAGCACAGGCCACAAAATAAAAGAGCAGACTAGAACCCAGTCATCACAATTAATAAGCTAGCAATATGCTCCTAATGGAGACTACAGACTGTCACAGCCTGATACAACGGTCATTGAAGAAATTGCTGTGGGTATTAGGTCAACTCTCAGGAAGCATGTTGAAGAAAAGGGAAAATTAGAATTTCAAGAGGTGTTATTGGCAGCTGCATACTTCATTTATACATTTAATTTTGTGTTTTCAGATAAGTGGGGGTCTTGTTCTTGAAGATTCTTGGTGACACTGTCAACAACCCAAAACACACTTTTCCCGTATCTTCCCACAGGGTTGCAAGTGGGCAATTACAACCAACTTATTTGCTGTATGATACCCGAATACTGCATATAAAGCCTTGAAAGGTAACAGGATGTTTTTAAAACAAACATAGGGGGGGTGGTTGTTTGTTTTTTTATTGCCAAACAAATCCTAATACTAGTGACCGTTTCTTTATACTAGACCTTGTTTGGACTGGAACAGTAACAAAGTATCAAACTGCCATGCCTAGGCTTTAAGCACATGAGAAGAGGATGCAAAATACAGCACTGACTGTCCCCTGCTATCATCTACATTTTTGCTGCAACACACACAAAGACAGAATGGAAAACCTTCCCTTAAGCTACAGGAAAAGACAGAAAAGAAAAAAGCCATCATCAAAAAGTGGCAAAATATAAGCAGAAAGTTTACAAGCTGCACAAATACACAAGGAACAAGAAATGATCCCTGTCCCTATTTTGAATGCTCTGAAGCGCCTATTTGGGTGTGAGGGTGACTTGAAACCATGTTTCTCCAAGTATCCCTTCATCACTACGAAACACTGTCCCCTTCATTTAAGAGGCACAAAATACAGAGGATCTTTTCCAGACACTGATGACCAGATCAGTCTGCTCTTCTTGGCTTCTTACTTTGGGAATTAAGCAGAAGAGACTAGCAGATTGCCTTCAAACCTGTATACTTCAGAGAATTTTTCCTCTTGGAAGACATAATCCTGCTTGTGGCATTTTTGCTTTTCAAGGCATGCCATCATTCTTTTGTTTTTCAGCAGGAGTTGAAAATGTTTATCATTTAAAGCTGCCTGTAAAATATTTCTTCCTTAATCATATTATCAAGTTATTGCAGCTATCAGAAGAGATAAGAAACTGTGAAATAAAAATAACTCTGTTGTCCTGCACATATACATTGAAAATTAAAAATGCAAAGGACAAACAATGTTCTCAAAACACAGTTTGCAGCAGTATCTCTATTATATTTTTTATACCTGTCTAGGAAATCCATTGCTACAGTCTGCAAGTGACAGTGGTAATATTGAACCTGGGAATTTGCAAAGATAAAAATGAAAGTGAAAATGAGGGAGAAAAAGGCAGAATTGCAATTGCAAGCAAAGCAGAAATCATTTGTCCAGTGTCTGACTAAAGTCTTCTTGATATCTAGCCATATTAACATGATTTATTAATGCAGCTAAACACTTAGGGGTAAACTCTGTAGAACCAGGCGACACCTTTTCCATTCAGTGTCTGGATTAATAAACCTCCTTCTCCAAATCTGAACTGGAACAGAACCTAAACAAAATTAAGTGATTCTGTATAAAAGTAGGTTGTGTTGTTTAGGTGGCAAGGAAGAACTCCAAGACTGAATCAATAATTTATTTACCAAAATCAGAATTTAACATCAATGATTAAACAAAGATCAGAAGAACACAGTACAGAGAGTAGAACCACCCTGCCTCTGTGTCTGGGACTGATCACAAACTAACCTAAAAAATTCACAAGTACGTCATATTCTGCTCCAAACCTCTTACAGGGTTGATTACACCCTTACAGACGTTCATCTTTATTCCTTACAGTGTTGACATATCAAATAAAAAGCTTAGAAAAATATAAACACTTTTTTTAAAAAAAAATCCATTTGCATTTAAGCCGGAAAAAAATCCAAACCATCCAACAGAAAAACCTCCAACAAAACTGAAACCAAAAAGAAAACCACAAACTTTGATGTTGGAGAGTAATAAAAGGCAAAATTTATTCTCTTAAAGCAATCAAGTATTTTTATTAGAGAAACTGAGAAATGCTCTTTGGGTAAAAAAATCTTTCAAGCTAAGTTAAAGGATTTAGGTAGAAGATATCTATATAGAAGATATTTAATCCTATAATTAATGTAAATAGACTCATGTAATGTTTCATGTCTCAGACAATGATATGTCAAATAAGTTCCTATTATTCCAGTATCACTTGTTATTCTGTAGAATGTTGTGGTTTCATTAATCACGCTGAAGTGCAGCTATTATTTTTGAAATGTTTCCTATGCAGTAAAATTGTTTTTACTGTATCTTGGTATTTTCTCCTCTTATGCTTAAACTATTTTCTGTTTTCATACTTGAAGCTCTTGCCTTCATTCTCACAGCCTTTGCCAGCCTTTATTCACAATTGCAAAGCAGTCTAATCATTTCCCCAGTTACAGCTCTGACACCGAGTGATCATTCATGTCACAGTGTATTGAGTTTATTTACACATAATTGTCCCACACCAAGCTTTCCATTATACTGCACCAGTGGTCTCAATAGAATCACACACAGTTGATAATGATGCTATCCAGAAGGTTTCCTCCCTTATTTCACAGCACAAAATTCCTTTTTGTCGCATACTACAACCATTCAAGGCAATATCAAGGTTTCTGCTTCACACATAAGTAGTGTCTTGATTCCTCCTCTCATCAAAGCATGAAAGAAAATTCTGTCTATGCAGCCTATCACCATTAAGTGCTAGCAACTGACTCACAAGAGATGATGTTAGAAATAGTATTTCCAAAGTATTTTACTTTGCTTGAAAGTGACAAATATCAGATGATCCCCAGGAAATGACTTGCATTATAACACAAGGATATCTTAGAGTCCTACATCCACAGCTAGACCACTGACTTCACTAAGGGTATCTTCTTTTTTTTGCTCTATTTGTTCAATTCACATAACAGTATGATGAGAACTGACTCAGAAAACTACTTTGGGAAAATTGAAAGCCTGAACTGAACAGCACCTCTACATCAGAAAAGATTAACTGCAACTCTGACTGTAGAAGGTTGTGCTAGTAGTGTAGAAAAATACAGACAGCAAGGGTTTCGAATTTGGATAGGCAATAGGAGAGTCCCAGGAGAGTTTGAAGAACAAGGTCATTCTGGCAGATCACCCAGCAGAACAGCAGAAAACATAAAAATTTGACCTAAACTCACTTGGATTACAGAACTTCTCAGGGGTGATCACCCCCACCACACACTTTCCCCTGTGGCTTGTCTGGATTCAGGGACATGGGGCAAGTTAGATAATATATTTCATCCAAGAGTAAACAGCTGGAGAACAGGAAAGAGAAACAAGCTTTAGTAGGCTAAGGTGACTAAAGCAGAAATGTGTGACCCAACTAGTAAGATACAACTCCCCTATCTTGAGGATCAATGAAGAAGCAAGATAAAAGCTTTCAGAGCTTCAGTATTCCAGAAGAGTCACAGATTTGTCTTCAGGGTTCATGTATTTTGCAAGCTAGGATGGATGTGTCTACATTTAAGACAAAGTAAGTTGAAACAGACCAAGAACAAATTAGCTTTGTGGGGGTACACACAGCTTATGCATATAGCCCTCTTCTACCACCTTTTGGGATGTAGTTTACATTGAAAAAAAAATCCATTCAAAGAAAGCTGTAGTCTACCTATTAGGAAGGTTGCACCAAGAATCACTTCCATCTAGGAGTCAGTTCAGCTGTCTTGCTCTAGCATGACCCTTCTGATTTCCTGCAGAGTGCAGGATTCCTGTGGCAGGCACTGAGCACATGACTCCTTTTGTGCCTTCCATCTCTGAACAGAAGCCTACCAAGAGAAACCTACATAAAAATGGAGAAAAACATTGTGCTTATGGTTGCACGTCTCCGTTAACACATGGTTTAAACCTGTAGGCTTTCACCCTATAAATTTCCAGACAAAATGGAACTCCTACGTAATTTGTGTTTTTAAAATTTTGTAGTTTTAAGGGAGTGTGAAAGATCATTCATCGCCACTAACCTCCCCACCACCAGCCTCCCCAAACCAATCTAACTGAAGTAAATTTTTGATAATTATCATGGAAAAGAGCAGCACACAACAATCGCATCAGTAGTATCTGACTGTCAACGCCATTATAAAATTACTTTGTCCTTTTAAGCTACAAAATGCCTGCAGCAGTGTACAAGACACAAATGAAGTCAGCAATAACTTTCTCTATGCCACTGTAGGTTCATTGAACCTCCAAGCACCTCCTGAACACTGAACCAGCAACTACTTTTTTTCCCCCCTCTTTTTTATTAATTTGCACATATGTATGTCATTACCATTTCTTGACTGTTACATGAATTAGCTCAGTAACATGTTACAGAATTTTTCTAGTGGGGGAACTGTCCTTCCTTTACATGGGAACCAAACACAACCACAATTTCTGCCTCAGACAGAAAACTTTTGTGTATGCTTTACATTAAACATGTAGCAAATGAGATGATAATCAGAACAATATCACCTTTTTAAATATATCCAGAGATATTCCTTAGTGATTTATTGCATCATTCTTCTTTTCAGTGTATTCTGCTTTCCAAATAACTCATTATTATTCTTTGAGAGTTACAGGAATTGCATCCAACTGTCTTTATGAATTTCTAAAGTCCTCAGGCATAAGGGTTGCATTTTTATGGGACCTGCAAGAAGTTATAAAATAAAAGTCCAATTTAAAAATCACTTAATTTATGCAGATATTAAAGTGTAAATGCATTCCTTAATCTAAAACCATGCAAAAAATAGAAATCTGAGAAATACAAAGTCAGTAACAAATAAAGATAAGGATTGGTCATTGGTCTAAAGAGAGTAGGGTATAAAGTGTGTTTGGCCTGTTAACGAGACTGGTTGATAAAGTCCCTTGGGAAGTAGTTATGAAGGGCCAAGAGGTCCAGGGAGGCTGGATATTCTTCAAGAAGGAAATCTGAAAGGCACAGGGGCAGGCTGTCCCTACGTGCCAAAAGATGAGCTGATGGGGGGAAGACTGGCCTGGCTGAGCAGAGCTTTGGCTGGAACTCAGGGAAAAAAAGGAGAGTTTACCACCTTTGGAAGAAGGGGCAGGCAAGTCCGGAGGGCTATTAGGCTGTTGCAGCATTATGTAAGGAGAGAATTAGAGAAGAAAAAGACCAGATACAACTAAGGCTGGCCACTGCTATAAAAGAAAAGAAAAAATGTTTTTACAAACCCATTAGAAACAAAAGGAGGGACAAGGAACAGGCTGCCCAAGGACTTGATGGAATGTCCATCCCTGGAGATGTTTAAAAAAGACATAGATTTGGTGCTTAGGGGCATGGTTTAGTGGTGGACATGGCAATTGTGTGTTAACAGTTGGACCTGATGACCTTAAAGGTCTTTTCCAACCTAAATGATTCTATGATTCTATGTTCTTCATGTAAAAATGCATCAGAGGAAACAGGAATTTGAGCTGTGGTGTGAAGGAAAAAGCTACCGCATTTAATAAGGTTATCCAAGTAATTGAGTTTATACTACTAAGAAGGGTGATTCTGCTAGAGAGTGTAGGGATACTTATTTAGGAAGATTAAAAGGAATTTCAGGAAGATAATGAATAAGGGTTTTTTGGTGTTGCCTTGCATTGGTGGACACACAGTGGCTCTATTGCAAGAAGGACACTGCGCCAGCATTATATCCCTACACACACCCTGCTTCCGAGTCCTATGCTGGAGCAAGAAAGCTCAAATTTACCCGTCCCCCACATCTCACCCCTCCATGCATCCATTTTTGCCCTTTTCAAAAATATCAATTATAGCTGGTAAGCCTCATTTCTTACACTATCTAACAATGTACCAATCAAAAGAAGATCAAAAGTGACTTAAAAACATTAAACAGGTTTTTTTAAAATATGTTGAAAAAAGAAGCAATCCTCATTGCATTATTTCTGGCACTACATCACAATTCCCTCCTCCATCCTTTTTCTGATATTTCTGTCATCTTCTCTATATGAATGTATACATTGCCAAACAAATCAAAATCCACCATTGCAGCTTGACTGAAGTTAGACTTATAGAAGAGTTTTTACAGCATTTTATTTGTGCCATTATTGCCATTGACCCAGGAATTCTCTGCTCCCATTTTTTTCAGCTTATCTACCTTCCAGAGCACAGATTAAGCCAAGCTCTGTCTTCTGTGACCAAAGTGCAATAAAAAGCAACAAATGAATTTGAAATATTTATTAGAAGTGTAGAGAATGAGAAGAGAAAAGCAACCAAGGGAAAAGAAGCAGCAAAAGAGCATTGGACAAGGTTACTTTAACTGCCAATTAATGTTCAAAAATAACCTCAGCAACAAGCATAAACATGACAGTCATGAAAAAGAATAAGGCTGCAGTGTTAATAAATACTTGATATCTTGCAGCAGCCGGAAAGTAGGGGTTTTTTCCCAGGATTTGTTATATCGAACAATGCATTTTCCCTCACTTCTCCTGAACAGACACTAAATGTCCCAGGCAAAGTTTCAAAGCTCAAAGGACCCATCAATTCTGAATTCCCAGCCAATGCACTCAGAGCAAGGCGTGTATTGGGCAGCCTGCGTCTGTCAGTATGGTAACAAAATAAACAAAGCAGTATATATACTAGCTGCCGAGATGACTGATAAGAGGTTCTATCTACTGCCTGAAGTTTACAACTCACTTTGCCACTGCTCTGCTGCATCCTGTTGCCCCCTTGTGCCCCTTCAGCATCTTGTGTGTTTAGATGGGAAGTTCTCTGAACAAGTATTTTACAAACACACAACAATAAAAAGTACCTAGCCCAACAGGGCCTAGGGGACCCAAAGGTAGAAAAATCTATAAAAACAACAGAAACATCAGCTCTTCTGTGAGACTGTTTCTTTACCATTATTGTGTTGAACTGTTCTGAAATGACTCACACACCCTGTGGTTTTCATATACTGCACTCCTCTCCAAACAGAGTAAGAAGGAACCAGTGCTTCCATTGCCAAACTTTTACACAGTCAACTTTAGATAGGAGTTTTCTTTTAATTGTCTGCCTTCTCCTAGATCACCTGGTTAATTACATGCCTTTTTCTCCATCAGCATCATGTGTTTGAACACTGGGTTAAATTGTGACTTTATCTAATGAGCCATAAATTCTGTCTTTTTTAATATATCAGCTTCTGCCTTTGGGCTTCTGTTACCTAACACAAACTTGTCCTGTTATTCTTCCTCTGAAGTCCTTCACAGTTTATAGTGCTCTTTCAACAATATTTCAGTAACCGTCTCCTATTTTCAGTAGCTGACTTCCCTAAGAGTCATATGCATAATTTAAATTCCATTTCTTAAAGTTTCAAGTACAATTCTGTTGAAATCTTTGCTATATAAAAAGAGAAAATACTTCAACACCAAATTGAGTTAATTAGTAGATATTTGTGCTTTCAAAAGAAGGACTATAGTTCAAATATTAAAAAGAAAACAGTAGTTTAGAAAAGTACCGAGTGATTTAGGATCTTTGTATTAACTTTTTAATTAATTAAACTAATTTACTTTATTTAACTTAATTAACTTAAATTAATGTTTTCCATGTTCTTTTTCACCTAAAGATATAGCAAGACTTTCAAAAACCTTAGAGACTTGTCTCTCTTTGAAATCAATATTGGAAAAATCTTGCCCTAGGGCTCCTAAGTCACTTTTGAGACAGTATTGAAAAGAATACAAATTGCTTATTAAAGAGCTTGAAGTTGTAGTGGATATAGACTTGCAATTAAAGATAAAGAGGTTAATGAAATTTAATCTGTGTCTATGAGTTTGTTACTTGGCAGACAGATAATTTCTTGCCTAAGGAGCTTGCTAAAAAGACAGGAGTAAGTGGGTGGAGGTGATTAAAACAATGGAGGAACACGTTTTGTTTGAAACACAATTTCATGCATATGAGCCTTCCCCCCTCACTCAGAAATATACTATTGCATCACTTTTATCATGCATTTTGGGCAATAATCCTTACTTCTTGTTCTTCACATATGTCTCCCAAGATGGTTATGGAGGAGTCACAGGCTAGAAAAAACCATGAATTTTCAGAGGCTGCTCCCCTTTGCTTTCCACGCAGATGAAAAGAATTTTCTAATTTCAGGAAGAAATGGGAGTTTTCCAGAGCTGCATGTCCTTGAAACTTTGCTCCCAGTGAATTTTTCAGCTGTTATTTTCTTACTGTAATACCCATTATGTGGCATATGTTAAAAATTATATTTAATAAAATATTAGCTTTTAAGTGTTAAATATAAGAATTTCGATATAAAAGGTTTATATTTGTAAAATGTATCATAAAGTCATAGTAACTCAATTTGGAATTATGTTCTGTATAATATTTAGCTTATATAATTTTTTGCTCTCCATTAACCCTTGCAAAAAGGCACAGCAGCCCTGTCTCCTGACATCTTACCCAACAATCCTCTACATAATCAATGTGGCAGAATGAGACCAACACTCAACAGTCACTCATGTTACATATCCAAAAATGAACTATGAACTTCTAATTAGTTGAGAAAGGTCAATATTGCCTTTGTCTTGGTATAAGATAGTCTCCCTAAATTAAGATTTATCCCTACTCTTTCATGGGAGGGGAAAGAGATCAGGTTTTTTGAACAAAGTAATTGAATATTCAAGTTAACACTTGAGACAAGCAAGACTAAAATAAGAATCTTTTCTCCATCTCTTTTGAGCTGCAGCTGAATGTTAGCAGAAGGAAAAAACTGTGGCACAAAAAGACAACATTAAGGAAGAGAAAAAGAAGTAATTTGATTTTAATCTAATATCACAAATCCTCATATTGCACTAAAGGCTGGTGTCCAGTTTTAGGAAAGAAAATATTTAAGAAAAAATACATGGGAAAGGGTCAACCTTGATGGCTGAATTTAGCAGTAGCATTCAGTTTTCTCTCCCTGCATGCTCCTAAGCCTGTGTGTTTATAGCAGCCACCCACTGTTTTTCAAAGAAAGCATTCCTAAACATGGTAGACAGCCTTGGTGTATGTACAAATACCAGATACATGCAATTGACCTAACTGTATTAATATTTATTTCAGCTCCAGCTTATTTGCAGCAGATAAAGGTGAAAGCAGAACTGGCATGGAAAGCATGCCAAGAATTTTATCTAATTGTATTTTCTGAGTATGCAATGTTAGACAAGTGTCTCAATGTTGCGTATGAACCAATAACAAAACATACTGACTTTTTCAAGGTTCGATGATTAAAAAAAAGAATAAAACAAGGGATATCTAATCTAAACACATAAGTTTTAGGTAATTCTCTTAGGCAATTTTAGGTAGTACTCCTCTTACCACTCCATTCCCCTGCTACTCGTGACCCATGACTGGTTTAAATGGATTTGATACACTATTTTTGCACATAGGCTACAAGGTAAACCTATAATCTTGACTACTAATACAACTGGAAATGAACAACATGGCAATAATGATGAAAATTTGAATTACTACAGAGGGATAACAAGGATAACTATTCAAACACAACTTTCTGCTTATTTTTCAGAGACTAAATGGGTGAATGTGAAGAAGTCTACCTCTAGTAAGAATAAGCTCAGCAAGTTGCAACTAAATAATGACATATTGAGAGGTAAAGGTACACTTTTAAAAAGCATATTGGACTGGACCAGAGACTTATTATAGAATCACGTATGTCACTTCCACGTTCTGAGTTACAGAATTAAGTGAAGATGTCATACACACTGTGAGTTTCCTGGATTCACACATTTAAACTTGTATTGACTTTGCTGCTTTCCCAATCAATATAGGTGGTCAAGACAGTATTTTTCTTACTGACTTCAAAACAACATGGTGTGTTTTTTAGGTGAATATACAGCAAGGTGAAAGACCCACTATATTTAAATCTGCCATGCTGGAAGTTGGATCAGCACTCCAACTATGCAGAACAAGTGAACTGATCTTTAGAAGTACACAGATAGCAAAAGGTATGCCAGAGTTTCTTTTCTAAATGGGGAAGAGGCTGTCCATGGACAGGGAAGGAAACCACTGCGTATGAAACAGAAAAAAAAAAATCCCTTAGTGATAATGTCACTTAAGACAACTGTATCACTTATAAGTACTTATAACTGTATCACTTATAACTGCTTACCTTTTAAGTAGAATATGAAACAATATTTTCTTGAAATTCAGTATGTAAGCAAAAAATCTTTTAGCTTAAAAGACTATTATTTCAATAGAAATTCAGCTATTCATAGTCTCACTCTTTTTGCAAACACATCCCTAATCATTAGTGATTCCCAGTGTTTTAGTGGTCTCTAACTCAGGACTTGAGCGTACAAAACTGACTGCCAGACTTTTCAGTAAAGCTGTAAACCAGAAAGCAGTAAGAGCCTAACAATGACTGCAGTATCCCATCAGTTGCTCAGTGCTTCTTTAGCTAGGATCCCCCACAGAATGCAGGGCTGCTGATAGATAAAGAGGAAATACTGACAGAACCATTTCTGCCACAGTGAAGCTAAAACATTTCTATTTCAATAGCACATACGGTTTACTGGGCAAAAATAGAAGACAGACACTACAAAAGGTAAAACACAGCCTAGACTGCTTGAAAGCCAGGTTCAGGTTCCTTATTTATAATGATTTAGAATGACACAGATTAAATACCCTGCTGTATCTCAGCCAGAGTAGCCCATTCCAGATCTTTCTGAGTCAAGACTTGAATATGAATCTCTCACAGCCACAGCCAGTCAGTACCCACAGCTTTCTTCAGCCAGCCACCCTTTGCACAGCAAAACATTCAGAAACTTTTTCCTAGTATAGCACGAATGAAAACAAAACTGCAAATCTCCAGAACATGCTGCAAAGCAAAATAACTCAGCTCTCTCAGGAAGATATGCATGCTGACATAACTAGCCAAAAAACTGAAAGTTGAACAGATCTACCAGATGAACAACTTGGATTCACAGTACAGAGGGTTCAGGCTAACCAATGCCCTTTGCTGAATCAGTCTGGAGCATACAGAAGGCATGGTAAAAATTGCAAGTGTAGTCACAGTCAGGTTTATGTGGTCCAAAACAAATACAGAACAGGCATTAAATATACTGAAGTGTGATGTTATGTTAATATTGTTATTTGCATCTAAGTAGTTGCTGATGGCAAAAAAGTCCTTCAAAAGTCTTGAGATAATTTCTCTTCTAAAATATTACCTCTAAACCTAGCAACGCTATGGTTAATCTGTCCGCGGTTTGGGTAACATTGTGCTGTTGGGTTTTCTACCACCGAAAGACAAAATGCAGTGAGGAGAGCAACGGTTGCATTGGTTTCTCTTCTCATGGGCCTTTCTGAGTTGTAATAAACTCCTACTTCTCAAACAAATACACTGTATGGGTACTCCAGAGTCAATCCAGAGCAGGTACCTTTCACCTATAAACACACATACAAGCATCACTTTTAAACCAGTTGTCAAAGTAACAGGGCCTAAATTCATACATAAATCCTGCATCCCAGCTACGTAACTGTTTTGAAAACTTTAGATAACACCACAAAACAAAAGATGTTCTCACTAAATTGTGTTGCCTTTGCAAGCTATTGTGCAAACAATTGTGCTCAAAATAGACAGTGATTACATACACTTTTAAGAGATGCTTTGAACTCTGCTGAGTCAGTATTGGCTGCACGCTAGTTGTCCTTGAGGATTTTGATTGTTCCATAAAGTGTCTCTGGGACTGTTAGGAACACTACACACTCTGCTTGCTATCATTAAATGAAATGATGCATTGCATACTGGATGAGAAATGCTGAAAAAATTGGCTTGGTTTGAAGGAGGAGATTCTTGCACAAGTCTGGAAAATTGAGCAATTTTGAAAATCCATAGTAACAAATGGTTTGTCTGAATTGAGCAATACAGAATGCATCTGAACTAAAGACCCACACAGAGATAAAAATCCCTTCTGCATATAGAAAACAAAGAAAAAAAAATCCCACAAAATAACACATTACAAAGCACTCACCACTATGTGTTCTTCAAAAGTGAAAACTGTACCAAAATTTTGAAATTTCTCTAAGTACTGCTTGGAGTTAAAAAGCAAAAATAAAACCTCAAAACAAACAACCCACCAAACAGAAAAAAAACCAACCCAAACCCAAAACAAAATCGAATACACACCACAAAAATATAGTTAAAACTTAAATCCAAATGGTCAAAATTTTACTAAGGTTCAAAGAGAATCCATCTTTACAACTGACAGAATAAAAAGCGGACATTTAAAAGCAAAGGGTTTGGGTTTTGATTAAAAAAATATCATGCTCAGAATTAAATTTACTTCTCAGTTGTTCATTAAAAAGCATTGGGGATGGAGGGTATCTCATCTCTCTGCTTGCACTTCTGTTTAAAATGTATTGTCAACTAGTATTAGATCACAGATTAATTTCGGTAACTGAAATGTCCCCAGTAATGCAATTTCTTTGTTCCTGAAGGTAACTGTAAGATTTGAAAACCATCTTGAGGGTTAAATGGGATATACATTAATAACAGATATAAAATGGGATGTACATGTAAAATGTTTATAATACATGTATGTAAACCTCTAAAGGAATATATCAGTAATTCATTTTAAAAATCTGTGCATTTGAGCAGAATAGATGATGATTAGGTCACAGTGCTGAAAAAAGGAGGAAAAAAAAAAAAGAAGCAGTGAAAATATATTTGGATAAATTAAATGCATCCAAGTTGACAGGACCTGATACAGTTCACCCTAGGGTACGCAGGAAACTAGCCAACGCAATCTATGAGTCATTAATGCTTATTTTTGAGAATTTGTTGAAGATATAAAGAGAAGTTTCTAAAGGACTTGTGAAGGGCAAACTTCACGGGTATTTCCAAAATGAGGAAAAGGGTCTGGAAAATTATATATCAGCCAGCCTAACTTCAATGTTCAGAAAGATGCTAGAACAAATCACTTAAGAGTCAATTTAAAAGCACCTACAGGATAATAAAGGTGATAAAAAGCAGCCAACATGGATCTGTCAAGAAAAAAATCACATCAAAATGATCCAATTTCCTTCTGTGATAAGATAATGGGCCTGGCAGATAAGGGGGAGGCATTAGAGACAATCTGTCTTGACTTTAGTAATGCGCTTGGTGCTGTCCCTCAGGACACTCTCATGAGTAAACTAGGAAATTTGGTTTTGATGAAGAAAACAGAAGATGGGCACAAAACTTCATATAAAGGCAGTGATCCACAGTTTGCTGCCAACCAGAAATGCATTTTAAGCAGAATTCTAGAGAAGTCTATCCCAGGCCCAGGTCTACACATATTTTCAATCATGACTTGAATGATAAGATGTTCGCTCATGCAAACTGAGAGATTACATAACTGAATAATGAGATAGAATGCCAAATGGATTAAAGATATATTATAATAATCAGTTGCAGTAATTTCACAAACCACTATCATTATGAAGATGTCCAAAGCATTATTTTGCAGCAAAACATCAATATAGAATAATTTTCTATAACCTTTGAGAATGCAAAAGCAGTCTGAGGACCATCAAGTCCTGCTTTATGCCTTCAGGCACAAGTCTGCGTGAAACTTTGGACAACTTCTTACATGTTCATATTAAATTAACCAATTTTGTTCAATGTTTATTAAACGTTTCTACTGTCCTCAAGTAACAGGAAAAGGACTTGGAAGACAACTTGTTTTATTTTAGAACCTTTCATATAACCTTTCCTTCATTTCATGACTTCTTTCAGCAATATCCTAGACTGAAATGCATTTAAATCTTTTCTGAAGTGTAATTTTTTTAAATTTTGAAGTAGCAGCTGTGTCATACTGAAGCATAAGGCTGAAATTTTCCAATAGAGCAAAAGCAGAAAATAGAATAAATCAATAATTTTAAGTTATCATTTATACGATAAACCTGTACTTGCATAGCCTAAACATCATATAAAAATTAATCTGGTCTATACAGTAATTTTTGCACTAGGTGCTCAAGGATTTGAATACAGAAAGCATTTGTGCTTCATAGGTAGTCAAGTAAAATGATGCTGGCATTGTAATGAGAAATACATTTATGAAGACTATCTTGATATATTAATTTACTGAAATACATTGTGTCATGAAAGGAATTATAAGCTTATTTCTAAAAAAAAAAAAATAAATGTTGCAAGTCCTCCATCTACTTTTACTCCAGCTCGTTATAGAGCTTGAGTGAGCTGCTTCAGCTTTCATTCTATTTAAAAACAAATGATAATTCTTCCTCCATTTACCTCCCTGTGATGAATAATTAGTTAATCTCTGTGCAATTATTTCAAACTGCATAAACGTGCTAAATATTGTTATTAGCATAACCCAAGCTGGGTAAGATACAGAAAAAATACTGTTGCATATATTCTATTATATCAAATTGTTATGCATCCAGTAAAAAAACTAGCTGGCTTAAAGTGGAGTGGAACAGTGAAAGGAGAAGCTTAATTAAATTCTAAAAAAAAAAAAGAAACCAGAAAGTGACTAAATAGACACATCAACACAGAACTGACAGCTTGTCAGGACAGAGGGGGAAAATAGGCATGACCCAGTCAGCAAGACAACCACACCTCCAAGCCAAAGGCAGCTCAGCTGGAAACAGATCAAAACCCTCAACAAATGTTCAGAGCGATCTCAGTCATTCATTTAAACAGGGAATCCCTAAACCCACAATCTTATGCTATTTGTAGCAAGTAAGAAACTTGAAAGAAACTTGGAATTTGCGGAACTATAGATTCCTCTAAACTGCTGCAGAAGGGATGATGGAGGCACAGAGTGTAAAAGATGAAAGCAAAAATCCATGCACCACAATGTAAGGGTAAGACAAACATAATATTTCTGCAGCTAACATCACTCTTTATAACGTCCAGCAGGTCACCTACCTCGGCCATTCTTTACTTTTCACTGTCAAAGATGAATAGAAAGATAGGCCAAGAGATAAAGGCAAATAAAATATCAAATATTTCTGAAAATGAAAAGTACTACAGATTTCCATGCAACTTTAAAATCTCATTACTTAAAAAACAGTATGCCAAAAAGCTGCTCCTGGCACACATTGGAGGGTGAATGGCGACTTATACACTGCATATGCAGTCCCCATGTTTGTTGCCACAGGTTATTTTTTTTTCTCTGTAACAGCACTTCAAAACTGAGACCCCCTGTGTTCAGGGAGACAGGGAACACATATTTTGATTTACAAAGGCATACTAATGTGCTCTGCTACAAAGTCTTATGGCCCCACCTAGAGCAAGAAAGCATCCTGCTGCTCAAGTTAAAAAGATCAGTAATTGTCCAGCCAGCCATGGGATGAAGAATGGTCAATCATCAGAAAGAGGATAGGGGTTTGGAGATTATATTGCACTACAGAAAAAAAAAAACAAAAACCATTAGCAAGACCTTTCTGTTTAGCATTGCCAAAGGTGGGGTGTTTTTTCTTTTTGTGATCAATACACTGCTAGTGACGTTTGTCTTTTTTATCACCTTAAGTAAGCTAATTTTAAGGTATTTGTTTATAATAAACAGAACTTCTATAGAGGCTGTAGATTTTTCACTGCTTTAATCATCAATTTGACAACTTGTGTAGGGAGAATCAGTATGGGTAAGCTTGAAAAATCCTGTTCTCCAAGGGCACACATGAGTGACAGAAGTAGAGATTCAGAAAAAAATCAGCTAAAAAGGGCCTGTGGGTGATCCAAGAATAGTTAGTTTATTCAGATACATACACACTGTATATTCACCCCAGGCTAGGGTTCCAGAAGACTTCAGCAGGCCAAGAGAGTGAGCATTTAAACACAGATTTTAGTTTTTAATATCCATGGAAAATCCATTCAGATTTGTGTCTAAGTGTTCTGCATTCCTGCTTTTTCTTCCTCTCGTGACTAGCCTTGGTCTTTCCCCCCATGCATCCTGTTAGAAGGTTTTGAGCAGCACTGTAATTTGAGCAATCTCTAACTGTTTAAGCATGTAAGCAGAAACAGGTTTATCTTTTGTTTATTGCTTATCAAGTAAGGGACCATCTTCCCTGGAGAAAAATATCTGTGTAAGAAATTACAAGGTTGGTACAGTCTACAGGTGCAAATTGCCTCCTTTTTGCCCCCATAGCATAAGCTAGATACTCAAATCCCAACCTATTCCATTTACAACATCCTTTAAGATGAGAAAAAACCTGCTTTCTTCTGCTGCCTGATTAGTCACTGAAAGTATTTTCACTCACGTCTTCTAACTTTAAATGTTTTATTTACAGCATAGTTATGACTTTAACTCCCTTCAGAGCTCACTATTTCATTTCCAACTAGTTCCTGGGCTAAACAACAAACAGACTTCAGAAAGTAAAAGCCTCCATGAACAAAACCCTAATCCTTTCTTATATTAAAAAACAAACAAACAAACAAAAAAAATGAGTTTTCATTTCAAGGACCACAGGTCTGTCTGGGAAGGCACTCCCAGCAGTCATGGAGTTAATAGGATGGGTTGACATGTTCCTACTGACATGCAGAGTCATTGGCTGAGCCACTGAAGCAAGAAAAGGACCACTGATTCATGCCAGTCACTCTTCTGTGTTCAGAAGAAAAGGCTGAAAACAGATTGGAAAACTTTCTCTCTAACTTTGCTCAAAGATTTCAATTTAAAAGTCATAAGGTAAACAGAACCACTTTTCAACTTGAACACATGGATTTTCTTCTAAATTTTCTGTTAAATTCCAATGCACTGTTTATCTAAACAGAACAGAACAGGTTTCTGTAATAAACTGGTGCAGCTGATACCACAAAAGACCAATAGCATGAGAGGTTCACATCTAGGACAGCTAGTAATTTATTCCTAAACCCATTTAGGGGTGCACAGCAAATGCCTAAAGAACAGGTGGTTAAGTCAGCAAGATCAAGGAATCTTTCCATTGCAGTCTAATTCCAAGCTGATTTACGCTGACTCTATTGAGGTGACATCAGAATTAGACTATTCATCTCCAGTATAAAAATAACCTTTTAAGCAATAATACACCATATCAAAAATGATAATATAAACTGCTTAATAAATACAGAAATAAGAAAAAAAATATGAATATCCAAGGGAAGAGGTACAAGAAGAATCACAAACAAATCCGCTTATCATCCCTGCAGTGATTTTTTAATTTTTTTTTTTTCATAAGATAGCTAGACCAAATGCAGTTGGGCGACCATTAGTTTCCAGTACACATTGATAGTAACATTAGAAGAAGAGAGGTGGACCAAAATTCTGGGCATGGTAAGGTAAAGTTAAAACTTTTATTTATTAAAAAGAATGCAGAGCCAAGGCAGATTTTATTAAATGCATCTATCTGGATACCCATACCCAGCAGAAATCATAAAGGAAAATGTGGAGCAAAGCGGCTGCTTTACAAAAGGCACTGCTGAATGACCAAAATCAGTGGGTTAGATAGGTCACAGAAATACCATTGTACCATAAGAGTCTGTAGAAACTAATAAGATCAATTTTCTAAGAAGGGATAAATTCATGACAATTTCTGTAGATGTAATTTGGGAATTAGACTAGCACTGTCTAGTACTGTTAGCACAAATAGACTAATGCTGTTATACAAGTAGATTCCTGATTAGGAAAAGGATACTTAGTGCACATTGTTGAGAGAGACAAAAAAAAGACAGAAGTTATATGAAACAGGGTTTGCAGAAACAATACTTTCACAGAATACAACTGAAACACAATGGAACTGACTGGATGTCTGTCATTTTACAGGAAAATAATGTAGAGATATATGTTCTTCAATATTGTTTCCTTTTTACCCATCTATATATAATAAGCTTAAATTCTTTTAATTTAAACATTAGTTTTAAATTTCCTTACACTGTGATGTTTATTTTCAGAAGTAACAATATGACTATGGCACAGTTTTATACATTCCATACACATTCTCAGGTTAGTGGGATTTTTTTAAAATTCAAGAAATAAAGGCAGGAATTCAACCACTAGTATCTAGATCATAAGTAGACACTGAGTTAAAAGGAGTATGAACAGCATAGCATTTTGTACCTTTTTATTTTATTTTTTTTTTAATAAGTCTTGGCCTTAGTAATAATCGGCATGCTATAGAAAGGCAAGCAGACATAATTCTTGTTTTCTATTTCCTAGCATGCAAGGACATAATCTGAGGCAAGTAAGCCTTACTTTAGTACTTTTAGAGGTTTTATATGTATATGACAGCATAGTAGTCCCATGACCAGACACTAGAGCTCCTACGTATCGTGGCATTTTAACAGTACAGTGTTTTCAAACTTGTAGCATAAAATTTCTGAAGTTTCACTGCAAAAGTTCCAGTAGGACTAAACCAAAATATTTTGAACATAGGACTGATCAAAGCAGAGCAGCTGAAAGATTCATCTCATTCAGCCTGGTCCATGGCCTCTGACAGTACCAAAGCACGTAAGATACAGCAATGTAAGGATAGTATGGCCCTATGTGATACTTTGTCCAAGTATTCCCAGATCTCTGTTTGCAGCTCAGGGACTGCCTGACCTAAAGTTGTTTCCATGGATTTAGTAACTATTAAGAAATTTCTTTTCCATGCACTTCTGCATTTTTTCACTGAACCTCTGAAAATTGTTCTCATCCACAGCATTCTACAGAAAGCAATTCCACAAAGGATTAATCATACAATAAGAAACTAAAAACTTTTTTTTCTTGTTTTGAAACTGTCACCTCCTAGTGTTGCTTAGTAAAAGCAGAGCAATATGTAGGGCATACATAACAAACATATTCAATTACAAATACATGCAAATTAAAAAACCCACAACTTTTTCTACTGGATGTTTAAAAAAAACCTAGATACATGTTACCTAGCTTTATATTGGAGTAATTTATCCAAGGCACACTATTTGATTATTTAAAAAATAATATTCCTTTAAAAAAAGGAAGGGCAGGTGGAGAAGCTAGTTCTACCAGCTCTACTCTGTTTCTAGTTAGGCACATCTGTTGGGTATCATGTTCTGCCAGTGAAGTGTAAAGTTATAATGCAAGGGGAAAAAAAAAGTGCCATTTTGGAGTGTGAAAAATACAAGTTTTATGTCTTTAGATAATAGCTCCTCTACTTAAACCAACAATAACTCAAGTTCCAATTATGTCTGTGTTTGTTTTCCAGGAAAATGAAACATTTGGTGTCTTGTTGTTACATAATGAATTACACAACATATCTAAGTATATATGCAGCAGAGTCCTAACAGTTAATTTTCTGCCTGTGAAAACCTGCTGGTATTTAACAAAATAACAGCTTTTAATCAACCTTTAAGTGTAATGGCCTGTTTGCATTTTGATAACAAATTCACTGGTAAAGATCATAAACACATCAATGTTTCTACAAATAAATAACTTAATACTGAAATGATACAATATTGTTCTCTATAAAGTGAAAGATTAAATGACATATCATTAACTGTAAAATTAATCATTTGACTCTGATTGACACGAACAGCAGTTAAGTGATAAAAATCAGCCTGGAAGATTTCAGCTAACAGCAATGGAGTTGAATGGAAAGATCCTCCCATATTTTAGGATTTACTTGCTAATGAATATGGAAGTAGGATGACCTGGTTAATTCTTTTTACTCTAGAGAACTAATCATAATTTGTAGACATAAAACATTACATAAAAATCACTGTTGAAGGCAGAAGTGGTTTTGAACAAGAAATTACCAGAAAACATGTAATGAAGGAAATTTCTTCTTCTCTCACTCTCCTAAATTATTATATTGTTTTTTGTTTTGTTTTTTTTTTTTAAAAAAAGAGATAATTTTAAGGTTGTACCATGAATCCACCTTGTAAGAAAAAAAGAGTGAACTTTGGAGTAAATATTTTTTGAAAAATTGTGAACATATTTGAAGCTGTTATGAGATTCTGATCCTCACTCCTGTACAGCTATCACACAACACACAACGTCCTTTTCCTCTCTGCCTTTATATGCCAATTTTTCCAATTTCTTCCCTGATTTTTTATACCTATAATATTTTTGCTGTCCTGTCCTTCAGCTTTTACTCTTTCAGAACTTCTGGAGCATTGTACAGTTTGTTTTGTCCCTCTGAAATAACAAAATCTAAATTATATAATTACCAGGAAAGAAAATATCAGTTTAAACTGAGATGTTAAAGGATAAGGCACAAAACAATCTGTTTCCTTCTTAAACAGAGTTCAGCATTTTATTTTCTGTTGCTGTGATCATAGCTGAAATCTGTATTAATCTCTCCATAATGATCCTTAAATGTCCTGAGGAAAACACATCCATTCCGAAAACATCCATGTAAAGGAGGAAATCAGATCTCTCCTTTCTCTTTGACCATGTCGTGTTTACATTCTGTACTGATTTTTGCTGCTCAGCTACCCAGATCTCCTGAGCTGATGGTGCTGCCTGAGACAGGCTTCTGCCCCACTCGCAGGCCCCAGGCACTAGAGAAGAGACAACTGCAGAATTCAGACTGCAGTCTAGAAAACATTTGGAAAGACTGGTCTCTGATCAACTGCCTTGATTCAGTTCCCTCTTTTCCCCACAGATACCTGCTACCTCTCAGGCATCCCTTTTTTTCAGAAGTATTTCTTCATCCCAGGAGCATAAGATTGGGTCCTCTCCCTGTTCTATAAGAAATCTACCTTCTGTTTCTTCTATGAAGTGGGGAGAACAAGAATATAGGTGTGAAGAGGTTTTTGTGAGAGGGTTTGGTTTGGGGTTTTGGGTGGGGGTTTTTGGGGGTGGAGTGGGGGAAAGTTTTGGTTTGTTTGCTTGTGTTGTTTTAAAAAAAGATAATTGCACATAATTGTTCCACAGGAAATCTGTTTCCTCACCTGTTATAGTTCTTATCTCCTCACAGTATTAACACTAAGATCCCTATACAACTGAAAATGAGAGAAAACAACAAAATCCCAAATTGTATTTTCCAAAGCATTACTTTTAGGTGCTAAGAACAGAACTCAGATTATCTTAAAGTCAATAACAAAGTTCAAGAGTCTCTTCAAGCAAAGCAAATCAAGACACTTCGAAAATAAAAGTGGAGTAGGAACAAAACTCTTTACAGTCACTACTCCTTAACCTTAGTTATTTTAATTAATATTTTATGGGTTACAAATGCAAGGCTGTTTATGCTTTGCCACTTCTGTGCAATCAAGTTTGTTTCACTATTTGCTGATTAATCTTTGCTTTCTTTTTAGACAATTTAGTTTTTTCAAAGTCAGAGTTCAATTCAAAATGATACATTGTAAGAATAACCTACCAGAAAAGCTAATCTGTGTTGGTAACTGACTGTAATGACTTCTAAAGGGAAAAAGCAGCAGCAAGTGAGGGGGGAAAAAAAGAACTGTTTCGTTCTTTTTTTCTTCACAGTATTTATGTCTTAAAGATATACCACATTCACCCCAAAAGTTACTGGCTTATTTATAAAATCACAAGCGGACTGTTGTCAATATGAGATTTAAAATACTGAATATCCATATCACTGGTGACATCTGAATTTCTGAAATTAAGAAACCATAATCTGGCTACATTTAAAATTTTTAAGCTTATCAGTTGCTGCTCTGCCCACTAAATTTATTCTCCGTATCTTTGTGAGCATGGAGAAACATATATATACATGCATATATATATATATAATATATATAATTACATACACACATGTACTTTCAGTGTTCTTCCCTTTTCTCTTGAACTAAATTCAAACATGACCATGAAGTAATAGAGGAGAAGGGGGGTGGGGTGGGGGCCACAGGGAGGGGGAGAAGAAAAAAAGGTAACGCAACATTTTTTCCACTGCCATTATCTCATTGTCTTTTTGTTAATCTTCCAGGTAATGTGCGAGACTTTCCCTCAGGTTGCAAGGTTCTCTGTGGAATAAAGAGTCACTTCAGCAACAGCAGTATCAAACGTCATCAGGATGGAGAGAAGAGTAACCGGGATTTCACAGTGAAAAGGGTATAGAGATTACTCTTGCTACTTCCTCCAGTCCCCTGAGAAACTTTGTGTAGCCCAAAGTAAAGGGCTATCATACACAAAGTACTTGCTCTTAGTTGTTTGTAGTTCAACCACACACAACATACAGAAGATGTACTCCTCATAAAATGAAAAGCTTTTAGGGAAATGGGGTAATGGCAGATAAGGAATAAGACAGATTCTTCATCCATTTGATAGACATACACAAAGGGAAAGAAGAGAGAGGGAGAGATCAGTAGTATGAGATGAGGAGAAAACTAACTGCAAAGAATGGTCAAAGAGGTTCGTTTGAAGTTCTCAGATGTCATATTGGTAAATTTTTCAAACTGAAATAAAAATTCTCCTCATTCTCCTTCCTCCCTTCTAGATCAAAATGAAGGTACTTTGAACAAGAAACAAAACAGAACCCAAAGACACAGAAGTGTAACCAGTCAATAGGAAGGCCAGGACCAGAGTGAAAGTATGAAGAGGATCAGAGAATAAAGGAAGTGTCATGGAAAAGTGTCAGGGGTGAAATAAAAAGCAAAGAAGATCAAATATGATGGATAAAGTTTAATGTTAACACTGGACCTTTTGTGTCTGTTCCTAAAACCGTTGTTGCTTATAATATCAAGGAACATACTTAGTTCTGGTTCTACTGTCATTAATATTCTCTGTAACAGCATAAGAAAAACCCTCTAGTATTCCTGCACTCAGGGAGAAAACGATTGGTTTTAGCTGATTTTAGCATGCATTTGGGGAGTTCTGATATTTTTATCTCATTGTGCATCCATATGCTGTCTTTTGGTACTATGATTGTCATATGTATAATTAGCTTACATTTAATTGAAATAATTGACACATTTTAATATCAAGGCGATGGGTTGACCTTGGCTGGATGCCAGGTGCCCACCAAGCTGTGCCGTCACTCTTCTCCTCAGCAGAACAGGGGGGTAAAGGCAGTTTAATGAAGCAATAGCAAAAGCTCACATGTGGAAGCAAAGGAAAACACAAGATGTTATTCTCTACTTCCCATCAGCAGGCAACGTTCAGCCACTTCCAGGGAAGCAGGGTTTCAGGCTGCTGAGGGGTGTGGAGCAGAGGGGGTGTTGGAGAGACAGCCGTGATGCTGTGGGAGCGCTGCTCGGCACCAGCCAAAGCACCCTGTGTTATCAGCACCGCTCCAGCCACCAGCACAAGCTCAGCACTGTGAGGGATGGTAGGGGGCTCAGGCAGAACAAATACAACCAACTATGTCATTAAGCAGTTCCTGACTGCAAGTCAATTCAAATGAATGGAATAGTTCTTATCTGGTCTTCCTTTTCTCAATATTTTTCATGTAATTATCAAGGTAAAAGTAGTAAGGCAGATGTAAGGCAGTGCTATTGCATCATTGCAGATATTATTTTTTTATTATTATTATTTAAACGTTTCCAGAGATAGTTGTTTTTACCACAGAAGGTAGCTATGGCTAATTGAAACAAAATATGAGAAGGGGAAGTACTCAGTATTTGTTGTCTAATAGAGAATGACATCTATGAGAAAAGGAGAAAGAGAAAGAACCCAAACGTACAGATATCCAGAAAAGCAAAAGGAGCACTTCAAGAAATAGAATGGTGATATATGCTGACCTCCACCATATGTAAAATCAGCAGTTTTGATGTTCAGATGTTACCCCTATCATTGGGGATGAGGGTGAGGGAGAAGAAGGAATCAGAGGTCCTTCTGCTGTTCAGCTAGCTCAATGGGGAGCGAAATCCTACACCCTAACACATCCCTTTCCTCTCTCAAATACCTCAGTGAGGGCAGACATCATCCATTTTACCTTTTTTTTTTTCCTTTTTTCCAAAAAGTCCAGCCTGCATTGTTAATTTCTGTTCATTCAAGTCTCTGCAAAAGATTCACATCCTTTGAGATTTTCTATTTCCACACAGAAATCTTATTTCTTCATAAAAGAATACATTAAGCTCAGATACTTCTGAAAGTAGAAAGGAAAACTCCTTTGAAATACACCGGGAAAGGCTTGGCCAGATCAGTTCCACTGGGTCACCAAAACAAACTAGCAGTTGTTGGATACCTCACTTTTGGGATCTTGTGCCAGAAAAATGAGTTAATTTTTGACATATACTACATCCACAGTCAAGCAACACCTAAATATAGTACAGAAACGGGGGGGTGGGGGAGTGGGGGGGTGTTATAAGACTGTATCATAAAAGGCATTAATTTTACATTGCCTATATGAATAACCTTTCAGAAAACTTTCCAAATTAAGTCTCAACTTGAAATTCAATCATACCTTAGGTAATGTGACAACAACAAATTCATACGTTAAACAATTAAACCATTTGCTCTTCAAAATCACCTGTTCATATATGACAATTTTTTTTCTCCTGTATGTAAAAGAGCTGAGTGACGTGACAGAACGGTATGATAAGTGCTAACTAGATTTAAGTTACACTAAGCATATTATTGTACCATGAATTATTTCAATAGTTGATAAAATTATTTCAAAGTACATAAACCACATCATATAAGATTGGAGAAACATTTAGAGATTTGATTCCAGTATTTCTTAAATGATGTTTTCTATCCTGAGAAGTCATATGCCTTCCAAAAAATGTGTAAGGAGAAGACCAAATATTTTGTTTGTGTTTGGTTGGTGGTTTTTTTTTTTTGTTTGGTTGGGGTTTTTTGGTGTGAATGTTTATTTAGGGGGTTTTTGTTTGGTTGGTTTGGGTTTTGTTTTGTTCTTTTTAACTGGAATTGAAAATTACCAAGGCAAACACTTCAATGTTTTTTCATGGAGAACTTTTATAGAAAAGTATTTAAATTCTATCCAAGATGCATTAAGAACGAAATCTGAATGGTTACCATTTCACCAAAGTAATGCACAAAGAATAGACAAAAAATTTTCAAAAATAATTAAAGAAGGAAACAAATGTAATACATATACTATAGGACTCCATGCACACTTATTCTAGCCACTTTGTGCCTTAAAGAGCAGATGGTGTAGGAATGTAAGGATTCAGAATCAAAAGCCTCAAATATTCAAGTTTCAGCTAGTTTTATTTATATTACAGAAAGCTTTTATCCAATCTGTCTTTCAACTTCTTGCAAACAAGAGGGAGAGAGAAATTCCTCAAAAACATTCAAATTTCCAGTTTCACCCAGTTCTTCAGCCATTCAAACTACTGGAAGAGTATACAAAGCCTATTACATGCTAATATGGGTTCCCAGGGCCTCTGTCCTACCCCTTTGACACTCCTTCAGTATTAAGAAGATTATAATTAAATATAGTTTTGTGTGACAACTTACATAGGCAGAGCATTCAATGTGGTTAAAAAAATAGTGTTAGTGTCATTTTTTTCCCCTCAAGTTTAAGTGAAGTAACACTGGTCTTTTTTGAAGATCTAAGATTCAACTTTCAGAAGGTTCAAAAAAAGCTAGTCTTTACTCCCAATAAATATCAGTTCAATGTTAATTTATATTAGGAACCTACTTTAGAAGTCTTCATGGCCTTCTGATTTAGCAGATCAAACTAGAAACCAGATATGTCCTACTTCCATGCAATTTTAGTCGTGATGCATATTTTTAGAGGGAACATGAGGCTAAGGGAGAAAAAGCCATTTTTCCCTTTTAGGATATCACAGGAATAAATGTATTTAATAGTGGGGTTGTTAAGTATTTTTTGTTAGATTTTATAAATTTCTTTAACTGCATTTAAATGAACCAAGGCTACCCTGTTTCACATAATCAAATATGTTCAAATGGAATATGTAAAGGAGATGACGTGAAAAGGAAAAAGCATTCATTCTTTTCAACAAACCCTGAATCTCTTGCAGTAACTTTTTTAATTAGTAAGTATTACAGTATATTGCCACCTATAGGATGGGACCTAAACACAGCTTCCAAAAATAAAGCCATAATTATTTTCTTTAGAATACTTTGTGATTTGCACACAGTGAAAAAATGGTAGCCTGTGGATACCGTGCTAATATTTCTACGTAAATAGTTGATGGATATTTCATCATGTTACCACAACCACTGCACAAACAACTGCCAAATGCTAATTAGATAATCACGAGTAGAAAAAAAAGATAATTCCAGTTATTGTGAACAGAGGAGACAGCACACACAGACCAACACATCACTACAATCACCAGAGGTCTTTGAAGTCAAGTACCATCTAGAGAATATTATATGCTCAACCGTAGTTGCAGTGTGTACCTGTTCCATGGCAGTCAAACAAGTTTTATTTCTTGATCTGGATACACTACATACTAAACCTGGAAGTCCTCCAGGTTTTGCTATGAGGCTTCAGATTATCTTGAAATAATTTTACGTGGTACTTTCTTCCCTAGTGGCTTTAATCTGCACCTAGTACAATATGCATTGATAAATCTTATACTAAGGCCTGGTGATGAATCATCACAATTACAGCCATAATTTTCATAGTTTCTACCCTAAATATCTTTGTTGTTCATCTTCTATATTTCCCCTTTGCCTTAGGATTTTCTGCTTTTCAGTGATTCTGACTGGGAAATTCTGCGAATTACTGAGTTTCCCATTTTGCAGGGTGTCATTCATCATCTTTTGCAGTCAGATTTGCCTAGATAGGCAATTATTCACAGTGCAGACATGCTGTTATTTGAGTGCTTGTGTCTCAGTTCAGTTTCTGTGGATCATGGTGGAAGCATAGTACAGCAAACAGTAATGGTATGAAGTTGCTTAACACTGTTATTGTGGTGATATTGGCTGAATTTCCTAAACCGTGTTGCAAATTCCAGTCTTTCTCTGTGACACTTTTTATGTTTTTCTTCCTGTTTCCATAAAAAATTAGTTAATTTCATTTAAAATCTTGTTACAAAGCAGAACTCAACCTCAAAAGGTATTACAGAAAAAAAAAAAAAATACATGTTGGAGTGGTGTGTCTGCAAAACTACCTCTACTGATCTTCAGTAGATTTGCTTCTGCACATTGCTTGAAAAAGAACACTGGACTGCATGTGGCATTATATTTAGCCAAGGAGACATTTTTATGTTTCTGTAGTAAGAACACAGATTTCTCTGTATTCAGAGACATGGAAGTCAGAAAAAAAAAAAAATTAGAAACCAAGTCTTATAAAAACTAGAAGGAACTTCTATTCTGGTTTCACTGCAGAAACAAAATAATTTGCAGTAAGTCTTCATTATTTTCTATTTGTCTTTTATGATATTGAAGTTCACATTTTGTGTATTCCATGGTTGTTCTCACTGCTCCAGATCCACAGGTTTTAACTTTTAGCAACAGAAGCTCTAGAAGGCACTTGAAAGAACAATATCCAAGCAGTGGCCATCAATATTGCACTGTTAATAGTAGCAGAGAAACTGTCTTAAGAAGACAAATTTAATTTCAAATTTTGGTTGAAAAAGACCTTTGAGATCATCAAGTCCATCCCAACTTAACACACCCTGACTGGGCCTGATCCTCCAGTTGTCCTTTACGTGCTGTGTGATGGCACTCAGGATGATCTGCTCCAGAACCTTCCGCAGCACTGAGGTCAGGCTGACAGGCCTGGAGTTCCCTGGGTTCTCATTCCTGCCTTCTTGTAGACGGGGTATCACACTGGCTAACCTCCAGTCTGCTGGGACCTCTCCAGTTCACCAAAAGCATGTCTGCTGGAGTAGCACATCTCCGCTGTATGAGACTTCATATCATATGTATGAGACATAATGAGACTTGACTGAAATTTCTTGCAGAATAAATACTTTTAGGAATGACAGCAACAGAAACTGAGAAAATCCATGGTGGTATATCTTTGTTGAAGATCCACAAGGGACCTGAGATCAGCCAAACGATAATATGTAATCTCAGCATTGTTTTTGCCTCTTGTCCTGTGGTCTGATAGGTGTAATTTTAGTTAATGTAAACAAATGTCTTGTTCTAAGCATTAAGGTATATTGACAATAATGCAAAGTTCCTCAGCTAGCCTCTCATCACAACTTCAAGATACATGAGTTCACCATACTTCAGAGATCAAGCTGGCTACTTTCAAATGAAAGGGGGGGTGGGGAAGAAAAATCTACATGGATAGGACAGGCATTGCTTAATAATTATTTTATCATGTAAGGATTTAGCAATTAAAGGAAAATACCTTCCATAATGATGACTGGTAAATGTACAGCAAAATTTTCTAGTTATTCCATGACTGAATGTGACTCAGTTAAGATGAAATATCTGCACGTCCACAATGGAATGCCAATCTTTCAGGCTTATTCTGCAGTTCCTACAATGGCATAGCTGATCTTTTAAAGACTCTCAGCAAAATGTATAAAATGCAATTACATGTGATGAGATGCTATAGATTACACAGTGACCTACTTTTTTCTTCTAACAGCATTCAGTAATAGGGGGACATCTTTTACCTCTGACTGAACAAGAAAGATACTGCCTCTCCTTCCAAGGCCTTGCTTCACTGAATTTACAGTAGTTTTCAATGACAGTATTGTTATATGAATCCAGGTGCTTAACATATACATATCTTCTAACCACATTAACATACTTCCAGCACACCCACTTGTGAAGCTATCACAAATTCATGCTAAGAAATGCACTGCCTATACTGCTTGTTACAACATCACATCATTCCCTAGCTCTGAAGCAGTTTAGATCATTCCTAAATGTATAGCATATTGGAAAAACACCCTGATGAACAGGTGGGGAAGCTTTCTTGTCCAATCAAGATAATTGGGTTTTCACTTTAGCAAAATTATAAATGGAAAAATCAAATAGTTTGTTCTAACTTCTAAACATACATGCCAACTTTTGTGATAGGAGTTGACATTCTCTTTATTAAAGTATTTAGAGCAATGTCCATAAGGAATCTTAAAATATGTTCTAGAACAAGTGGTACAATACCTGTGCATCCATCAGTGCCTAGGGACATATAAAAAAATAATGAAATATTACATTTTCCATCAATGATCACATCATTGTAAGCACACAGTGTGGAAGAGGGGTTTGTATAACTCAAAATGGTCAATAACGCAATAAAGAAGACTTAAATTCCTCACTACTTCAGCACCTAAGAAAAGTTAACAGCACTTCTGTGCTTGTTTCTCTGTCTGATGTCAGGGAAATGAACATATTGCCAGGCTCCCACAAACAGGTATTTTCAAGTTTGTATAGCTTTGCTATTTCAAAACCAATTGCTTCAAACAAGGCAAAGCACAGATTACTCATACTCATACCTCCTGCTGAGCTTGATGCTTTAAAAGAGAAGCTTTTAGACTTACGTAATGCAAAAAAGTGCCAACGTTTTCTAAATAGCAGAAAATACACTTTTCCTCGCATTCTTATGCTGTAAGTCATGGATCTAGCTGAATGTTTCTTATGGAACTTCCTGAAGCAAAGTTTAGACCAAACAAATGAAAGTTCAGTAAACCAATATACAGTAAAAATAGGGTATTTGGAGGGACATATCTTAGAAACTGAGCACTGATATTGCTGAAGCAGGCACTCCAGGATATTTTGATTCTGTACTGAATTACCAATCTGCATAAATCTGTACTTAGCACAAAAAACTGAACTGAAAATGTTATTTTTCTGACAATACCACAGTCCATCAGGAAGAATGTATCGAAAAGGATTGCCCAAAATAATGCAATTTTATGAGATGAAGTTTGTCTGTGCATGTAAGACTTACATGCTTAGCATCCACAAAATGGGGACCAGAAAGGAAAGACCGAATAAACCCCAAATACATGCTTTGGATTACACCTCTGCAGCTTAAGTTAGATGCTGAGCAGCATTAGAACAGTTTAGAAGATCAAAACATCCATTTCATTGCCTTTGCTTTTCACTTGAATCTTAACAAAAAAACCCAAAACAAAACACAACCCACCCCATCAACCCCCCACCCCCCAACAATCTTTATTAACAAATGCTACTGAAACTTATGTTAAGAAATTATTACATTTTATACAGAGGAGACAGTGTTGTGTGTTGGGCTGAAAGGCAGCTTGAAAACACCAACTTAAAGCAGATGAACACTGATTTTCTCATCTTCCACTTTACTATTTTTTATCTTAGGGCAAATTCAGCATGAAAAAACTACCAAAAGCTAAATTACTACTTGAAGTTTACACAAACTTTCTAAAGAAATTATAAAGTGACAGTGAATTTGGCCAGCTAAAATTTTGGTTCCCTCCGAGTAACCTCACTTTATGATGACATCATTCAGAAGCCAAAGCAGTAAACACATGCTAAACACCCTGAATTCCTTTTAAATTAAAAAGCCAGGCAGGCTGTTTTCTGGATTTGGCTTCCTAAGCGTTTACTTTAGTTTTTAATATTCCATTTTATGAAATCAATAGTTACAGCTAGTTTAAGTATTTTGGTTAAATCATTAATGAAGGTATTGCTGCTATGTCATAGCAGTTCAAAAGCATTTCTAACAGAGGTTCTAGCTTGTGGCAGTTGCAGAAAACTTCATCTGCTGGCCTTCTTTCTCAATTACCCCACCAGAAACATCAAAAATTATTCTGCTTCTTCATTTGGTCATGCAGCCATGGCCATTGACCATTTTACTAGCCAGGTGTGCTACCTAGGAAAACTAGAAACCTAAGTCTGAAACCCACTGAGCAGTTTGGTGGAATGAGAATGACCACCCTCTAAGCACTTCAGTAATACAGCCAAGATTAGTAGCATGAATCATCAAGCACATACCTGTGCTTAGTCAGTTAACAACATAATTGTTATTTTTTATGCAACGAAGTCAGCATGATTTTTGAGTTTGGTGATTTTTATTTTGACAATACCACAGTCCATCAGGAAGAATGTATCAAAAAAGATTGTCCAAAATAATGCAATTTTATGTTTGGATGATTCTAGTTATATTTATATTACCTATAGTTATGCAAGAACTATATAAACATATAAATATCTTTACGCTTTCTTTAGAGAACTTAAAAAATAAAGAGCAAGAAACATGCACAACTTTTCAGACTTCTGGGTAAATTTACACCACTAAAGAAAAAAGAAGTCCAGGCAGAATGTTAATCATGAGATTGGGTGAAACTCATCGTCATGTTTTCCTCAGTTTCTAGAGAATATTCACTTATGTGTTTCGTTCATCAAGCCTGAATGATGAAGCTCTTCCAACATCTGGGATAAACAAGGATTAGTAGAACCTGAATGAAACGCTGCCCAAAAAGCATAGATAGTATTTGGACAGAACAGAGCTCTTACTAAGGGGAGGAAAAAAACCAACAAATCATGAACTTATTTCAAGAAATATTGTTATCCTACTAAAATCAAAGAAGTTGCACATAAATTTAGGAATGTTCTTTAATTGTAAATGACTAATATCAATGTCCTTTTGCTGATTTACAAGGTCTGAAGTAGATAAATCTTTTCAAGTAATATTTGGACCAAAATACCTTGGCACTGTGTTGTTAAGAGATTTTGATGTTGGGTATGCAGTAGCAGCAATTTGCTTCTTTAGATTCTCTTTTCTAAAAAAAAAAAAAAAAAAAAAAAAAAAAAAAAGCAGAACTTTGGCAACTACCCAAGATGAGACTCTTCCCCACAGTCTCAACCTGCTTCTGGCTTAATACAAACAAACTCCCAGGCCCTTTCCCCCTCAAAAAAAACCTCCAAGCTCAAAACTCACAAACTTTTATCCTTCCAAGTTGTAGTCATTCTTGTATTTGGCTGACACGCTACAGCATGCCATAGTGAAAGAGTAGCATCTTCCTAATTGACTTGGCAGTACAGAAGTGCAGAAGCTAGGAGTGCTTTGTCATCTAAATCATGCTGTTTAGGCAGAATCTCTATTGCCACTTTGAAACATCTGGCCCAATTAAAGCAGGACAGTGTCCTAACTCATCTGAAAGGCAGAGGAAGGTTAATGTTACATGCCCCAAAGGCAAAAATCTGTTACATGCAGTATCCAGGATGTTCTCACCTATTACACAAATTTTGGCTGACTGAGGGAAGTTTGTCAAACCAGGCAGGAAATCAAAAGTAGAAAAATAAAGGCTGGTTTCTAGTTCAGCACCAATAAAAATGTTTGCATAGATCAACTTCTACCAGAGCAAACAATACTTAGGACTGCAGGCACATTTTCTTGGTTATTTGTATGCACAAATGCACATAAATGTAGCTTCTGCACATATAAAATGGATGTCAGGTTAAAACCATTTCCAACAAGAGGCACTGCATAAGAGGCTGGGTTTCTTGCACTCCCACAGAAACTCACCCATACCTTTAACATATATGAATTTTCAGTTGGCATCAATATAAGGTCTCCTAGTGAGCTTATTTAGCATGCTTTATAGGTTTTGAGCAATGGTTTTCCAATAATTCACATCTTCGTCACAATGGTAACAATGTGGTGAACTTTTTAAGGGATAGAAATTAAAAATATTTATTGTATTAATTAGCATCTTCTCTATTACTCTGAGATACTTGTTCCAAGTAATCTAGCAACTGAATTGAGGAGATCATTGATTTTAATTAATATTTTTTTTCTTATGAGAAAGGCTTTTACTACTGGATGGTGCTGGAAATGAACAGTAGCAAGGGAATAAAAGAAAACCCAGACTATATCAGTGATGGGACTTTCTCATTAATCAAAATGGAGTCTATGTGTATAACATCACATTAATTTGTCTATATTCAGACCCAGAAAAAACTGTTTCCTTGCAACTGTTTCCTTCCATTGACTAGTTTTTCAGTTTTTGAAAACCTGATACTGAGCTTGACCCTTGGATTGAAATGATTTCTTACTCCATCTGTTCAATGCAAGGAAAAGATTTTTGTCTTAACAAAGCTACTTAAAAGTATGTCGTTTATTTTTATTTTAAAAACAGTCCCAAATTTGTTGGATAGAAGCCATTAGGTCTGAAAAAAAGAATTGTATTTCTAAATCTAAAATAAACCTCAAATTTGAAGGGGCAGGAAGTCTCTTTCAGGTTTTGTAACAGAACGATATATTGACCAAATCCAAGACGGCAAGAGCAGATCGCTTTATAAATTCTTTCCCTCAGTTCTTTGACATAGCCTTTCCATTTGTCTCAGGCTCAAAGATAATACAGGTGCATCTTTGTGCAGATATCACATTCTGGAAAAGCAAAGCAACATTCTTCTTTATAAACACTAAAACATTTTAAAAACAGAACACAATAATTCAATAGTGATTTGTCAAGCACAAAGAGCAGTTCCACTTCAAAGGACAGCAAAAAACCCACTGCCATTACCAGATGAATCAGAACCAGCTCACTAAACACTCATAGGCAAACACTTTTTTCCTATTCATTACACAACCAGGAGATCTGAGAAACACTCAAAAAATACAGTCTTCACACATATAGTATTATTCTTGTAGGGTTTGCAAGAAGAATATCTAAAAGCATTCAGGAAGGACAACTAGAAGACCTCCTCGATTGTTTAATTTCAATTTAACCACGTTCTTAATTTATCTCTCTCTTCAATATCTTCATACAGTCATGGCTATTTGCCATTTTGTACTTGCATCCTACACAACTGAAATCAATGAAGAAATTTTTACTAAGTTTGTTCCAAGCACATATTGTCCCTATTCATGGGCAGAGACCCACAGCTCCAATTAGATTTAGACAGCAGATGTAAATATTCAGCACTTGTTCTTGTCCAAAATTAATTATAATAATAAAAAAGTTAAAGCAGTTATTTGCAGTAATAATTATTGACAGCAGGTTCCCCTGTATATCACCCAAAGCCAGCTCAATGCCCTTGAGTTATTTTAATCTGTCTTTGTGAATGAAAGACATCAGGTCAGAGTCTGTATTTAAAGGTGGGGAAAGAAACTCTTTGGGGCATTTGAGATTTCAGATGGCATGCAGAAGCTCTACGGTGTCTCATTCTAGTTACTGTGCAGAAAAAGACTAACTAAAGCTGAAAGCTTTCAAATAACATTCCACTTCCACCTTGTCCCTCAGTTCCTCCTTCTACCAAACATTGGAAAATCATTGGAAAAAAACTGAAGGATTTTCTTTCACTTCCATGCTATCCACAGTGACAAATTTTGAGTATTTATCTCTTGCTTTTAAAACACCAGACTCAAGACATAGCACTCTACAATGCTTCACAGTTGTTGTTTTTTGCAGGTAGACTGCTGAATTATTGTCATAACATTGATTATTTTGCTGTTAACTAAGGTTATTGTTCTCTTTAAAGGACATTGTCAAAGAATGTAACAGAGGGCTCATTTCATCTTAATTATGCATGAAAGTAAGAGTGTGACAAACCTCACCAGACTACTTGATTGCTTGAAGTTATAAACCAGTTTAAATGTTTTTCTGGACTGGTGCGTACATGAAGTTATGGTAAATTATTCAGCCATTAAGAAGCCAGCAAGGTTTAAGGAATATCCCATAGCTACTTTATACAGTGAAGCATTGTCGATCTGAACCAGAAATACATCGTGGGCCAAAACTTAAGCTTTCATTAAACCTACTGAGAACTTACACCTACAACTGCTTTATTTGAATTCATAGCATGTTGAGAGATCAGAACACTTGCAACATCTCTCATGACTGCCACAAATTCAGGATTTTAGAGATCAGTGCACATACACAACAGAAACCCTGCTGAAAAACAAACCAGTACAATCATTCAGTTCAAGAAATATGCTTGATTGTAAGGTCTGCTGTTGTTCCTGAGAAAATTAGCCAGTGTAAGAAAAACTTACATGATATTTATATGAACATACATAATTGCGTGGTTTACTGTGCAGTAAAATTACGTATTTCACTTTTAGAATCCATCAGTAATTTTAAAAAGAGAGAGAATATAGGTAGCAAGACATTGGTCTCCTTCGCTCCCTGTACCTGTGAAAATAACTCTTGTTCAACTTTTTTTACTTTTAGTTCACATAATACTCCTTTCAACAAACTAACATATATTAAAATTCTATATAAGCTGTGAAAGGAGCAGATCCAGAATTGTACATTCACTGTGCCAGAGTACTAAGCCTAGTATGTGGCACATTGAAATTATCCCACCAGTTATAAACTGTGCATAAAGAAAGTCTTTACTGAGCCTGAAATTAGTAATATACCTAAGAACCAAATTTGGACTGACAAATGTGGTCTTAGACAAATCGGTAAAATTCCTAGAGCGTTTAAACTCAAGAGGCCATTATACTTGTAGACTGTGGAAGCTTAAATCAGATTTAAACTAGGCCAAACGAGAACATCCACTTACAAGTTAACCCACCTATCTTTAGTAAAATACTTGCATTTACTGCACAGTAACAGTACGCAAACAGGCAGTCACCCCATCACAGCTGAGGTGCTCTCTGGCTGTGTTGCCATAGTAGGATCCCTTCAGCAGCACCTCCAGTTTAAGAGGTGTTATCTCCCATAGACACTCATTGCTTGCCCTTGTTATAATGCCCTCAAATACGTAAGGCTCTTTTCCATATGCATCTGTTAATTTCAATCTTAAAACTGTACAGAATCACAGAATGGTCAGGGCTGGAAGGGACCTCTGGAGATCATCTAGCCCAACCTTCTGCTAAAGCATTTGTGAAGACAATGTCTAAGAGCAAGCCTTGCTGTGATCACTGCTCCACCACCTGTGTTAAAAAGTTATCACCAGTGCTCTGCAGGAACCTCCTGGACTGCATGAACCTATCTGTGTTGTCCTTCCAGCAGACATCACGGAGGCTGAAGTCCCCCATGAGGGCCTGTGACCTTGAGGCTACCTCCACCTGTCTGTAGAACCTCACTGACTACCTCTACCTAATCAGTTGGTCTGTAGCCAACAGCCTTGTCCTCAGTGTTGGCCTGCCCCTTAATCTTTACCCATAATCATTTACTAGTACGATTGAAGAAACAGAAACACAAACATTTCACTAAGATTATGGGACCTTCTGTCATGGGACAAACAGGGAGTGCAAAACACATTTACCTTCTAGTGAATTAGATTCTAGTGAATCTAGAGATCCTCAAAGTATTCTCTTTGTGATACTCCAGAAATCTGACTTTTATTTTGAAATAATAATTAAAATATATTTTTCTTTAGAAAAACAAAGATCAGTTTTAAAATAAAATGTTTCTGTGGATAGCCAGGTAACTTCCCCTCTGCCTTAGGATTAGCACAAACACAAAATAGGCAGATTAGAAGCAAATTCCAGTGATGTCAGCCAATTTACAGTTGCACTCAGATCTCAAAATTACACAACATCCTGCAAAAGAGGAATTTACTAATAAACTCTTTGTAAAAAATTGTAACTTTTGGGGGAACCACTCTGTCAACTGTTGAACACTTCCATGATCTGTTTCTGCTGTAAATGAAGGGAAACAGTATATCGAACATAATCAACTGAGGGACTAATTAACAGTGTCCATGAGAAATTAATCCCTGTTGAGAAATATGCTGCATCTCCAAGAAGTGAATCAATATATTATTTGTATTAGTAGTCACAGATCTGTGAGGCTCCATATAAAAAAAATTCAAAACATTTTGCAACCAATTTCAGACTGCACTCCCAGTCCTGTGTTTAATTCTGCTACTGTGAGAACTGCAGTTGCAGGAATTGCACACAGACATTCATGGGATATGGGTCAGCATTTACATGTTACAGCAACCATTTAGACCTACAATGTACTTTTTAAATTTATTTTTTTAAGCTTAAATAAAAGCAAACAGGAAAACCTCCCATTAAAAAAGGAAAACATAAGTAAGCTATGCAAGAAGAGTAAACTCCTGTTCCCCAAGGCAGGTAAAAGCCAGCTCCACTGCAAGGCTGAGTCAGCAGCAACCGATGATAGAATTCAGCAGAACCAGGAACATCTCAAACACCAAAACTGTGCAGCAGGGTTTCACATTTTTTCAGTTGCACCAACAGCTTACGATTCTGCCTCCTCCTCCATGGAGTCCCACATCCCTCAGAACAAGGCATGCCACAAAACTACAATGGCCACCTGCCTCTTCTCCATTACACATTCCCAAAGCTGGAATAACCTCAATAAGGTTTTGCAGAGACGTTCTGAAAAGAGTATTCACACAAAATCTAGCAATGCTACACATTCGATTTCATGATGCACAATAATTGTTTAGCCTTTCTGACATTAAACAAGGGGAACCCTCTGAAAGTCACAGCAAGAAAACATGAGATTTGAAAGCATACAACCCAGAGATGAGCTCTCTGGGATTAAGTGGTGAAGCAATTTAAACTGATGATCAATTCTAATGAGCTTAATTCTAATATCACCACTACATCAGACGGGAAACAGATTATATCCTGTAGCAAAGGGTTTTAATTTGGCTTTCTGAATAGATCTGGAAATATTTCATTATTTGGTTCCACAACATGTAGGATAAAGAAAGTTGGATCTTAAGCTTGATTCAGTTCTCAGTAAGACCATTAGCATTCTGTGTATTTCTAAACAAGCTTTCCAAGCTTCATAACTTCACCTGTAAAACAGAGATACGTTCATTTTCCCATCATTTTACCCATCTTTTCTACTTACTTTCTGCTTAGCCCTGTAATGGGAATTTTCTCTTATTCATTGTCTACAATACAGTGTAGCTCAGAACTTGTCTGTAAGGCACAGATCAGCAACAAAACCAACAAAAAAATGCAATATATCAAGATGCCAAATTTAGTTTGAATCATCACCTATGAGTAGATATCTGTATTCAGAGCACTCTCCATACCAATTTCCCAGCTCTACCTGTGGCTACAAGAGATTTTCTTCACAAAAGTGCCCCTGAAACCCTGGCAGACTTGTGAAATAACATGAGTGCACCCAGGTACACTTTTAGCAGTTTGTGGGTTGTTTGTTTTGTTCAGTTTTTAAACAGAACCTATAAGCAGCTGTTCAGAAACTTCACAGCTCTGGTAAAATTCGCTTTCCTCCTGTCCTTCCTGCTAAAAGACATGAAGACTTTGTTTTTCTGTGAATATTTTGTAACACTCCAAAGAGACAGCCACCTAAAATCACCCTGGTTAGTCCCATCCATAAGACAGATAAGATTGACATCATTGTCCAACAAAAGTATTACAGGTTAGCAGTAAACACAGCTGGGCAGACAGGACTGTACTACTCAGAAGTTATGTTTCATATTCCTCATTGTACCACAAAAAGCACCAATCCACAAAGGAGCTGGAACTACCTTGTCTTAAGATCATAGATACAAGTCCAGAAGGAAAGCCAGCAGCAGAACTGAGAGTTTTAAACCCCATCTTTATTCACTAGGCTTCAGGATATGCAGATGCTCATTCAAGTATTTTTTATTATGAGGCATGTCCCAATTAAAAAGATTGAAGTGAAGGGCTAAAACTGAAAAAAACCCAGCAGTTATAACCCAGATGATTAGGATTGCATCGCTGCTACAATTGAGGTTGTCTTCACGGCTTTCAAAGCAATAGCCATGTGAAGACAGCATGCTGAACTTTGACACAGATGATGCAGATGATGGAAAACTGAAGAACCATTTTTTTGGGTGAAAGGAGAAAGGTTTCAGTGAGCAACAGAAAAATCTATCCTGAAGATGTCAAACGCTGAAGACTAACCCAGTGTTTGTCCGTTTGTTTACAACTAAGAATAGTAACACATTCCTGTTGACTTCAACAGTCCTCAGTAGTTCCAACCTAGTCCCTCTGTAGGCAGGTACTTTATTTTTGGATTTGTGCCAAGCCATGCTGCATGAACAGAAGCTATTTGTGTGCCTATAATTAAGCCTATGTTTGAGTGCTTTGCTGGAGTAGATCCAGTTCCCTCTTCAGAAATGATCATTTAATATGAAATAAAGCACTTAGCATATAGGTATTTTTAAGGATGTTGCAGAGTATTACACAAGTTCTGCCATCATCCTGCAAAGAGAAGTCCCACTGTAGACAACAGGAACTCTGTATTAAAAATAATGTGTGATAGTGATACTGAGTCAAATCCTAAACCAGACCAAGGCATCCTATTGTTTGTGAGATAAGCACAGTATGTGCTAAACTGTGCAACTGAGAGTCACTCTTTCATCTACTGCAGATTTTATGAAGTTCTTGGGAGAAAACCATTAGGCAAAAGCTGTATTTGGTCTGCGGGAGCACACAGTACAGATGGCAAATGCATTACTTTCAAACGGAAAAGCTAAGCACCCTTCTGGCTACATACAAAGTTCTGGAACAAGAATATGTGAACAACATGATGATTTGGACCAGGCCGCTTTGGCCAGAAACAAACTGCTAGCAGTGATCAAGTTTTCAGAGCAGTCTCATCCCAAACTAGAAACCTGCACAGTATTTCCTGTAGTAGTTCAGTATCAGAGCATCTCAAGTTCTATGTGGTTTATTTAAAGATGAATGTTTTTTCTTAGCTGAATCTTGAGTAAGACACCATTCACTGACCTATTCCGTGCTGATTTTCCTCTATTAGAAGCTAACATTAAACTTTGTCTAACCACTTATGACAGTTTTTCAAACATACTTAAAATGCAACCCCTTTTTCCTTGTCTGCCTTCCTGCCACCCTTCCATTCCCTCCAGCCCTCCTCCTCCCCAGGCATGAGCACTTGCATTTCTCAGCAGGGATACAAAACCAGGCTGTAATTACTGTTTGCAAGTATTTACTCACTCCCACGTCTTGATGGAACCAAACTACTGATTTTTCCACAACCGTAAAATAGGTCTCAATCCTCAGCTGAAACACATACTGATTTGCTAAACAATGAATTCTCCAAACATCCTAGTGCTATCCTGCACCACTTCTATGCCAACAAGTGAAACAAAAATATTTGAACACTTTAATACCATTTCAGCTTTTATATATGCAGGACTGCAATGTATGGCAAACACTATACATAGGATGGGGTGGCAGTGCAAGGAGGAAGAATTTGAGCAGGAAGAGCTAATGCTCCATTTGAATAGCAGGCCCACCACTAAGGTTCAAATAGTATTAGACTGCTGCAAAAAACCCCAGTGTTTTCGACACGATACCATCACAAAGCTTATGTCTACGTTGCCTCTAAATTGGCCCAGTAACCTCAGTTCCTGAAATACTCAAAGCCTGATTTTGCTGTTAGAGCCATGCAGAAAACGTATCTGCACTAGCAAAACATGAATAATTCTAGATACTTTTTAGAATTTCCCCTTCAGATGTGTTCAGGCAATGTTAAGTTCTGTTTTACTCTAGACTTTAGTATATATTTTGGGTATGGTCTGTGTGTATATGTAGATAGGTGGAACATGGAGCAGAAAAGCAGTATAGGCTCCTTCTCTGGTGCAGTCAAAGTAAATTACTTTGTGCTGACAGAAGGAAAAATCACTGAAAAAAGTGGGGAGGCTGAGATACCAAAGACAACAGATAGGTACAATATTTCTGAATTAATTCAGCCTCTCTGCCTTAGAGACTCAGGAAGCAGTAGGGAAGAAAATTGTTTCCCACGTTTAGCAGAAAATCAAAGGAATCATCATTAAAACATAATGCACTTTAATGCCATTTTAAATCTACAGTTACCCAAGCAGTTGGCCATCTCACCGAACTTTTCTCATTATATACTTGCTACGCACAGTGAAAAAAGAACTAAACTGAATTACGTACACTGGAAATAGGTTACTTTGATTTTAAGAATACATTCAGAAAATGAATATGAAACAGCTTGCAAGAAAGGAACAAGTAATCACTGAATTACTGTATAGTGTATAGAATATTCTCCAATCAGACACAGTCAATGTGCAATCAATAAACTATGGGGATGGGTGAAGCTGGTAGGCTTGCTATCTTCTATCTGCTTCTGAATCTTACCTCAGAGGTAAAACAACTGTAGACAAAGTTAAATTATTTTTATTCACATCTGCTAGACTTCCCAACATTAACCTTACAGATTTAAACACACCTAACGTAAATTCAAAGCTGCCTTTCTGTGCTTCCTTAGTCATATCATACCACTTATTACACACCCCATTACACACTATATGTGAATTGGCTCCACTGTGGGTACCATGTTCAAGAGAACTTAAGGAAGTGCTCATTCAGAAGACTTGCATTTTGAAGAAAAAAATGACAGTATATATCTAAAATGTCAAAATTGCCAATAGAAATTGGAAGAAAAAAAAAAAAAAAAAAGGTTGCAGACAGATACCCTACTTCCAGATCTAGTTAATTCAGTAGAAGAAGTTGTAATACTTACCTACTAGGCATTATTTTTCAGTAGACACTCATCTAATCTGCTGGCAGATGCTGCTTGTGCAGGTGTCCCCAGATTCACCTAATTCAGTCAAGAAACTAATGAGCTAGATCAGCCCACCAATTTCAACAGCTTAAACCTATATATTTAAAGAGTTTTAGAGAGTATTAATGTGAGCAACTCTTTTAGCAAGCACCCACAGAAGGGTGATGAACATAGCTAGTTGATCATGGCAACCTCTTCCCATGACATAGATAAGCAGAGAAACCCTGTCAGTAGCCTAATCTTTCTAAGGATTAAAGTATCTTAATTTGTATCTACGGTAATGTCCTGGTTTCAGCTGGGACAGGGTTGATTTTCTTCTCAGGAGCTGGTGCAGCACTGTGTTTCAGATGTGGTGTCAGAACAACATTGATAGCACACTGATGGTTTTGGTTGTTGCTAAGTAATATTTATACTAAGTCAAGGACTTTTCTGTTTCTCAGGCCCTGCCAGCGAGAGGGCTGGAGGGGCACGGGATTCTGGGAGGGGACACAGCCAGGACAGCTGACCCAACCTGTCCACACAGATATTCTATACCGTATGAGGTCATGCTCAGTATATAAAGCTGGGGGAAGAAGAAGGAAGAGGGGGACGTTTGGAGTGATGGTGTTTGTCTTCCCAAGTAACTGTTACGCATGCTGGAGCCCTGCTCTCCTGGGGATGGCTGAACACCTGCCTGCCCATGGGAGGTGGTGAATGGATTCCTTGGTTTGCTTTGCTTGCTTGCAGGGCTTTTGCTTTACTGGTAAAGTCTCAACCCATGAGTTTTGTCATTTTTACTCTTCCGATCCTCTCCTCCATCTCACTGCAGGGGGAGTGAGTGACTAGCTGTGTGGTCATTGAGGTTAAACATTGGGTGTGCCAGCTGGGGTTAAATCACAAGTATGATTTTACACTACAACTTACAAATGAATACAGCTTTTTCTATTCAAAATAGGCCTGCTAGAAAGATCAGTTATACATAAGAACAAAGATAAAAGAACTGCTTATCTTCTTATAACTCTTCCTTAAACAAAGAAAACTGAAAAAAACACACCAGCCTTTCATCTGAGCAGAGCACACAATCAGATAACTGTGCATGTCACATTTAAGATAGTACCTTCTGTAGTGGCGGGTTATACAAGGATTAGTACTAATAGATTGCTCATGAAGAGGAAGAAAACAGCACAGATCTTTAGAGAAAGTTAACGTCCATAAGAGCATCAAAGCAAGTTCAGATTTCTGTAAGTCTGCAGGTACATCAGATATTAAGCACTTCTGATAAAGGTGTCACTTTGCATCATGCACTGCCAGCACTTCTGTCAGCAGGCCAATGGGTGGTCCAGGGCTGCTCTGCTGCCCTGTCACACAAGGAGATGGAAACAGCTGCTCAGATGATGGAGCCAGCACAAAAGCAGAAGCCTCTCCCAGCACCAGTCATCTGATGTTTGAAAACACAGGACGTGACTCCGTTCATACGAAACGAAGCTGGGGCCCTGTCTAGTGAAGTACCGCCGTAGTACAAGCAGCTGGGAGCAGCTGCTATTGCTCCTATAACCCCACAGGCTGCAAGGCACTGTCCCCAGATGGGCTCCAGCTCTCAGAGGGGTGTGATCACCCTACGTGAGTTACCTATAAGGACAGAAATCTGTCGGGCAAAATGTCCAGTTGATCCCAGGAAACAGACTGAGACTTATGCTACGTAGTAAAGCAAAATAAAAGCTAAAAAGTTACTACCAAGCTGACTGGGAAGAAGTTCCTTCCACACACATTTGGCAACTGATTTAGCTCTGTATAGATAAGCTTTACCAATAAAATTTATTTGTATCTAAATGAACTTCTAAAAATTCTCAGGATTGCTCTACAAAACAGATATTGCAAAGCCTCTTCTTTTCCAAGGAAAGGGTTTTTTTCTCAAAGTTGCAGACAGGCTTACTACAAAATAACTACGACTGCAACTGTCAGCCAGACTATTCTATAAAGTCATGATATTACTTTTTAATATATGCAAGACAAGCATTTTTTTTTTCTCCTAAACAAAATGGGTAGCTAAATTTCTTTACTTAAGCATGTAGCTCTATTAATCTCATTTTAATATTTTCACCTTCTCTGGTTCCATTTCCTTCATCACTGCAAGAATGCATCTCATCACACACATCTAATTTTTCATTTTAGTTTGAGTCATTAATCCTTGCCTTTCCTTCAAAAGATAATCCGTATTTAATAGCTATATTATATAATCTGTATCAAGGTGCTGGAAGGACTATTTTGCAAACTTTGGGAGAACACTGTAGCTACATCAAATTTAATTACACATCCAAATATAATTTATAAGAGGCAAAAAGTTCTCTAACAGCAAGAGCTAGGAATGTAATATAAAAAAATTCTGTTTGAATATTAGGAGAAATAAGAGAACACAACGATAGAATCACAGAATAATTTAGATTGGAAAAGACCCTTAAGATCATCAGGTCCAACTGTTAACCCAGCACTGCCATGTCCATCACTAAGCGGTGTCCCTAAGCACCACATCTATGTGTTTTTGAAATGCTCCAGGGATAGGGATCCCACCACCTCCCTGGGCAGCCTGTTCCAATGCTTCACCAGCCTTTCAGGGAAGAAATTTTTCCTCATATACAATCTAACCCCCCCAGTGCAATGTGAGGACACTTCCTCTTGTCCTGTCGCTCGTTACCTGGGAGAACAGACCGACCCCCCTGCCTACAGCCCCTGCCAGGGAGCTGCAGAGAGCGATCGGGCCCCCCTGAGCCTCCTCCTCTCCAGACCAGCCCCCCCAGTCCCCTCAGCCGCCCCCCATCAGCCTCGTGCCCCTGCCCCAGCCCCTGCCCGGCTCTGGACACGCTCCAGCCCCTCCACGTCCCCCTGGCAGTGAGGGGCCCAAAGCTGAACACAGGATTCGAGGGGCGGCCTCACCAGGGCCCAGCACAGGGGGACGGGCACTGCCCTGGCCCTGCTGGCCACACTGCTCCTGACACCAGCCAGGCTGCTGCTGGCCCCCGTGGCCACCTGGGCACAGGGCTGGCTCCTGCCCAGCCGGCCCAGCCAGCCCCCCCAGCCCCTTTCCCGCCGGGCACCTTCCCAGCCCCCTGCCCCAGCCTGCAGCGCTGCCTGGGGCTGCTGTGCCCCACGGGCAGGGCCCGGCACGGAGCCGGGTTGAACCTCACACAGCCGGCCTGGGCCCCTCGCCCGGCCTGCCCAGACCCCCGGCAGGGCCTCCTGCCCCCCGCAGGGCAGCACTGCCCCAGCCTGGTGTCCTCCGCAGACCGGCTGGGGGTGCGCTCAGTGCCCTCATCCAGGTCGTTGATAAAGCTATCAAACAGGGCCGGCCCCAGCGCTGAGCCCTGGGGACACCCCGTGTTCTTGACTTTCTTCCAAGTCTTTCCTCATCTCCTCATGCCACCAGCACAAGCACTCAAAGTCTTCTACCTAGCAATATCTGCACATTTTAAATGTTTTAAAACCTATAGTTTGAACATACACCATCAGCTCTCTCCATGAATTGACCGAATCCATTAAAGCTGGATAGAGACTCACAGATTCTAAGGGGAGCTTACCCTTAGCTTTGGAAAGTCTATTTTCTTTAATCAAAGGACTCTGCAGCTTCTGTAAACCCCTTAATTCAGCCTACACACCTACTGCCTAGCAGGTCTGAGCACGTAGATCTCAGCTACAGCCTTTCATTCTTCAGCAGTGAAATGAAGCATCTGTCACACATCTTCTAAACACAGGGGGTCTTTGTGACTTCAGAAAGATCATGATAAAGTTAATATCAATATACATAGTACAATTATGACTAGAACAGCTATAAAATTGTATATTGTTGGATCCTTAGCTGATATAAATGCATGCACCCATAATATCAAAGAAAATGACAAAACGTTGTAAAAGATATAAGCATGGGTGGGGTTCTTTTTCATGATGTTACTGCATTTTGATATGATCTAACTCCCCACTAACATTATGCTTTCTATCAAACAGCATACAAGGTACAGTGACATTGTTTTTAGTAGTTCACTAAGAAATCAGTAAACACTCTACTTAATGTTGCTAATACAAATTTTCCATGACAACAGTCAGTAATACCACCCTACTGACAACCCATAATGTCATTGCAACACAACCTTAAAGCACTGTAATTACTACTGTATGCATGAAGGCATACGAGTTGGAGCGGACCTAGATTGAAGGAGCAAAGTTCTCATAAATTCATATAAACTCAAAGTTCTCATAATCTAAACTCATAAAATGACATAAAATGGGAAGCTACAAGCCTTATTTTGAGGCACTTGTAGACCTTCTGGTGCTGTCTATAAGGGGCACAAGAAGATAGCTATACCTAAAAAGGGACAACTTTTATCAGCAATAAAGTTTGTGCAAGTTGCCTGTCCTAAGGACACACTACGCATGGCTAGAGCACTCACTGCTGCAGAACCTTGCACCTGCATTGCAAATGAGGTGCTGTGGATGGCACCCGTGCATATAGATTTGTTCTTGATTTTAGTACAAGTGAGACTGTGAGGAAAGTACCGGTTCCAGAGTCATGTGGTATACACACAAACGAGCACAAGTGGAGTCACAAGGTAAATTTATGACAGCAAACTCCTGCACCCTAAACGACTTAAGCTTTTTACATACAACAGAGCATTGAGCAGCTCAACAGCATTAAGACTGTGACACATCCAGAACTATCTAGCAAACCATGGATTTTCTAGATAAAAGCACTTATGCATTCAGCACTAGGTATAAATAAGCATGCATGTCAATGTTGATTTAAACACGAGTATTACAATCAGGTATAGAAATCCCTCGTTGTTCTAGGCCTACTTGATTTTCATACATCCATGCTCTGCTCAGTGCTTACAATGTACACTGCAGCTCATATCAACCTAACTGACAGAGCTTCAACTTCCTTGAACTTTATGCTGTGTTCCCTCAACAACCCCGAGTTCTTTCTGAAACATATTAAGTGTCTAGTTAATTCAAAATGCCACTTACTTAGAAGTTCTTAACTTCTAAGGAAATGTGATAAAAGGCATCCATATAATGGATTAGATGATCCAAGACAGGGAAAGAAAAACAATGTATCCCATTAATACCCTGCACACCAGTGCTGCATGTGTTCTACTGATATTTAATACAGCGAACAGTACTTAATGCAATATACTGAAGAGCCTCAGGGTTTTGGAAGATTAATTTTGTGAAACAAACAAAATCTTATTAAATGCATTTGTGCTAGTAATCTCCTGATATTATAGTAAAATAATCTTTAAGAAATAAGAATGCAGATTATAAGACATCCAGAATGAACTATGGGACAGAGCAGAGATACTGGAGCTGGAATTCTTACATTTAAAATGTTTTACATCTAGGGCCTCCACTTTATCAGCAGCTATCACAAAAAGCTTTGCAAATTCATACAGATTCTTAGTGAAGAATAAATGTCACATTCACAAACAAATCATATAAGAAAGGAGTTTAGACTGGGAGAAATTGGAAAAGAAGGCATATGCGTTATGGTGCCTGGGGAACTTTCTGGGCTTACAAGTCACTGACATTTGTAAAAGAACTCAGTTTATTTTCTCTAAAATAATTTACCTCAAATGATTACTGGAGTGCGTTGAATCTACACAAGCAATATTCCATTTTATTCTGATACCACCTGCCAATAGATGACTTTCCATTTAGAAAAAGGCATTCAGTCTACTCAGAAAAAAACATTGCCAGGATTGTGATAAAAATCAAGTATCTCTATCCTGCTATAAATTTGATGTAATTCATTTTTAATTTCCATGAAATGGAATACTTGAAATCTGCAGAAAATTGTGTGTTTACAGTTAATGCATCCCTTAGTTGAAAGGGTATCTCAGGCTATTCAGATGTACTTTGTGCTGCATGTTTATCTTGCAGTAACTATTTGGCAAACATACAGCTAGGAAGAAGTGATTTATTAATGATATAAAAGTAGTTCCAATGTGGATTTACTAAAAGTTCACACAAAGCTAAAGTATAATCAGTTACAAAGACAAACAACCCATTGGGGCTTTCCATTTGTTTATATTACAGCTAGTACAAGTCTACTGGTTTCTAGTGAGATAAATTCTGACAGCCTCAGTAAGAGGAAGAACTCTCCGTAACAACTGACAAAACAAACACATGATGAGGATCAGGGTAGGACGTTCTGGTACTAAAACCTATAAACCAAACACCACAATCAACCTAAGACCAAAGTTTGGCTGCTGAAACTTCATTACTTCAGGTCACTTAAATCTCAGAATTCAGGTCATTTTATCAAGGTCATCCTTTTCCTATAGGAAAAGATTAACATTGATATCCACTAGATCTATACAATAGGTGTACTGACACTGAACAGCACAATACTCCTATGTGCACACCCAATTACTTTTCAAATCATGGGTGTATTTTTGCATGATGTACAAAATCACTGCTGCCTTTTAAAAGGTGATGTTCCCACAGGCAGAGAAAAAAAGCCAGGATAGAGTTGCACACTTCTTGTAGCAGCTTCATAAATCCCCCCTCCATGGTTTTTCCTAGAATACGCTTAAATATGCGTCCAACATATTTTTAGTTGTTTTTTTTTAAATATATATCATGTTGATTAGTAATAATTAATAAATTACATTAATATTTAATATTTAAAAACTCTAAATCAGTGCCCTGCAAAAATCCCTATATTGCCTTCAAAGCCAGAAGACTTCATCTGAAGAAAAACTGTAAAGTTTCTTCCCTGCCTCCTACTATTCTAAGCCTATTAGGTGCCCTTGCTTCATGTTTTCAAGCCTTTCTCCAAACAATGGTCAGAAACAACCTCACTGAAAATGAAAACTGAGATTCTCATGAACTTTGTGGATGACAGAAAACAAAGCGTGAGGAGAAGTATCACAGAACCATGAAAAAAACTGACAGTTTTTCAGCTGTCTGCTTTTCTTCTGATTTATAATACACTTTAGTAGTAAACAGCAAATTCCTGTTTCCTGGAAATACTTCTCTTGTGTGTGTTCATTCACCTAAGTATTCCTGATGGAATTTAACATTATATTTGAGGCTAGGTTAGCTTCTTTTACTCTAAGGAGATCAGTTATTGCTTTCAGTAAAACAAGATCACCTATCAATTCTTAAGACACAGATGGAAAAGATACAAAGCCTTTATCATAAAATAATGAGACTTCATATTATCTGGTTAAGCTAGAAATGTTCCTTAACTGCCCATTCCAGAACTGTAAGCACTGTTACTTTATTTTAGAAATGGAAAAGACAGAATGTCCTGATTTTAGTAAGTGGCACTGAGGTAATCACATTCATATGGAACTATAGGATGCATACAAAAACATAGTGCAAGACATTGCACTCATGCTATACGTGCACTGCATTGGACATCGGATGAGATAGAGAGAAATGATTGAATTCTTGTCAGAATTTGGCTCCAACAGTTGCTTGTTATCTTTTGAATTTAAGAAAGATCTTTTATTAATACAGAATATATCTAACTTTTCAGCTGAACAATAATCTGTTGTTTCCTTCTAGGACAGATTATAAAGCACAGTATTTATGAACTCTGTATAATGCTAGAAGGCATTTAAAATATCTGAAAAAAAGCCATCACAATAATTTAGTAAATGCATAATAGAATACATACGACCTTTTACAATGAATGGTATAAGGAGTTAAGGTAAACAGCTGTAATAATTCATCCATTTGCAAACACAAATAAAAAAATCAGTTACTACAATTGATTGGATTCTTAGTTGTACGTGAGTATTTTCTAACACCAATACACAAAACCAAAGAATTAAACAACATTACTTTTTTCCTCTTCATTTTTTCCCATCAGAGTCAAACGTAAGAAAAGCACAGATGTTTTCATCAGTATCTTTAGGGAAAACAAAACAAAACAAACAAAAAAAAAAACAAACCCAAAACACCACACAAAAAGAGCAAAGTTTTATAATATATGTGACTAAAATGCAAGAAAAGTTACCTTTCTCTGCCTTTATGTCCTAGAGATAGGGTGGTGAGTAAGATGTAGCTTTTAATTGGATAAATGAGTATCAGCAGCTACCTATTGCAAAGACATTGCAATACCCTTATACACGCTTACGGAAGTAAGAAAACATTTTCATTTTATTTTTCATTTCATTAAATCAGTCCTAAACAACTTGGACTGCAGAAATCTCAGAGCATGCAGTGATATGAAGATTGCACCAAACACTTATTTGATGACTCTAAAACCTGGAGGTAACCACCTTTGAAACCAAATGAGTTTGCCAAGTAAAGCTCCTCACTTGAGCAACATTACAAGCATCAGATCTCAAGCATGCACTTTCTTGACTTTACATTGTTTCGCATGTTACTACTTCTAAACTATTTTTGCTAGTACTCCATGATATTTATTTTACAGCTTTTTTTTCCACTACATTTTATGTCCTGCACTGTCACTACACTTTCAGAAAGTCAGACTGTGCAGAGCGCGGAAAAAAAAAAAAATTATTACCTAGCCAAAAAGCCAATTATCAGAGGATAATACAGTCATGCAGTCAGGATGGAAGCATCATTTCCCTCTCTCCATGGGACTGAATGAGTCTTAAGAATTTCACATTTCATTGATTTGTTTAACTGGAGCTTAAAAATGAATCATCAGACACAGATTCTTTTTGCAACACCAAAAGAATCATGTTGCAGTAAGTTTAGCAGGGCTGTTACAGGATACAGCCATGATTTCCAAGAGAACTGAAAACACTTGACTTAGTACAAGACACAGTGCTTTCCCTCCGAGGACTACTTTTACTATGCTTGCCTGTGTCCTTGCACAGGAGGTGTTCAGCCTATCCACACCAAGGTTTTGCAAGATGTCCAGAATCTGCTTTGATACCTACTGAATTAACGTTAGGATCTCATTTTCATCTCCTAATAGAACACAGTTAAAAATTAAATCCCATATTGTGCTTAAGAGGCATTGAATGAGTCAAATTTGGAAATTTTGAAAAATAGCTCTAATGATGTAATCAGACTATTTAAAAAACAAGATCCTGTTCAGTTTCAGTTTGTTAAAATGTCTTATAAACACACATCCATTCTTCTACACAAAAATGGCTGCAAGTTGTTGCAAAACACAACTTGTTAACTCATGTTACAGTTATAAAAAGATCAAATTTAAAGAAAAGAAGCAACACATAATTCACAGCTCCCCTTTAAGGATATCTTGAAAATACCCAAATAATTTTTTGGTTTTAAAGCTTTCAACAGCTTAATTAGAAACAATTTTCAGCTTTCCCAAATGGTTTGGAAAATATGCATGTTCATAGAAATAGACATAGCAAGACAGACATTCTTTTTTATAAAAAGAAAATTCCTCCTCTCTTCAGACTAAAATGTTTGTGGCATTGATTAGCTTTACGCAAATAATATTGAAATCTATCGATTAATAAATTGAATCTAATGGTACTGTAGAACATAAACATGTCTTTGCTTCAAATGGGGAAACAGTACTTAACACCAGGCCTGGAAAAGGAGAACTGAACAATCACTTTAGCCCTGTTTATTGAAGTGATCATCTTTATTCTAAACTGAACACTGGAACAATAAACTAATGGCAAAATGATTATATTTCCATTATGTAAACTGTATTACCAAATGAATCAAAACCAATGTCCTTTATTAAGATAAGGGGGGGTGTGTGAATCTGTCAGGTTTTTTCAAAACTACAAATTCAGAGTGACAGTCAAAACTTGAATGAACTAAAACTCAGCTGTGTAAGATTGTATTCTAATTTACACAAGTCAAAGATTGTCATAGGTTAACTGTGCTTTTTTTTTTTCTGACATGAGATCAGAAATCTATTCTAATAGCATTTATAAGCTTAATATTTTGATATATCTGTACACAGCATTTCATATATACATACATTTGTTTCACATACATATGTGAAACACTGAAATATGAAAAAGCAACCATCATCTTACCAGTCCTCCTCTTCCCTTGTTTTTTGCCACATTTTCTCTTCTAATGCCCTGAAAACAAAGAACAGAGAGCAAATAAATTCAGAAGAAAAAAAATCATTATACTCTTCTGCACTACTAGATTTTCAATATCACAACCTGTTAGTGGTGTTACCTGACCTGTATTGGCATCAGAAGACCATACCTTTACTTTCTAGTTTAATGACACAATGTTTCCAGAGCAATTAAATGTCCGTGACATATATACATATGAGTGCATACAGACAACCTGTGATGTCTTCCCTATGTTTCTGTAACTGTTGACAATTTTCCTCTGTTTACTAAAACAAATATTGCTCTCTTCAACTCTATTATTTAAAGTTCAATATTATGATGTCATAAATAGGAATCCCATTAAGCATTCAAATGACATCTGACTTAACATTTACCTAGAATTTACATTCTTGATTAGAACTTGCAAATGACATTATGTGTACATTTAAATATACATTGTATTATATATTAAGTGCAATTGAATACTTCAGAGTAGTATCAAAGATACTTCTCCCCTACAAACACAGGGAGCGTGGCTGTCTTTTTCATTAAAAATGCACACATATAGGCCAGAGGCACAGTTGCGGGCTGGGTTACTGAAACTTCTCCCAAAAACCAGCTCAAAGTAACTCTTTTCTTACCTGTGCTGGTAGTCACAATGAGGAAGAACCTCTTGCATATAAAATTTTACTGTAAGCATATTACAGAAACAACCAACTGAAAAAGTGTAGCTACTGGCTAAACAACATGCATACCAACAAAGTTCCTGTTGCTTCTCAGTACTCTTCCCTTTTCTGACATTTAAGGTCCCTCCATCTTTCAACAAAGTAAATGGCAGCTACTTAAAAAGACAATTTGCTGGTTTAGGGATTCTCAGAGATTATTACAATGTATATTTGAACTGTATAACCCTTAGTTTGGCTTGATAGGCATCACAGTCTCTAGAACACAGTGTTTTAGAATCAATCACTGCTGCTTATGTGAGTCTGGCTTCAAATCAATCAGTTTGGCTTCAAATCAGCTGAGGGCTAAGACTTATAATGGTCCTGCATCAGGCTTATCTGTTGGGGTGTGTCAGCTGTCCAACAGTACTTCACAACTGTCCTCCTTTTCATCTCCATTGCAGTCCTGAGTTGACAGGTACCTCTTATGATCTGATCTACGTCTTCCCGTACATAACCTTTGTTACTGTGTTGTGTCCCAACTTAAACATTCAACCTAATCTTTCTCTCCCATCTGCAATGGCCAGGGATCCAGCCTAAATCAGGCTGCTTGTCTGAGTAGGCTTCGTTCATGCACCTGTGTATTAGGTTTTAGCATTCTCCAGACTGTTAAATCTCTGAGACCTGAGAACAGAAGGGGTGGTCCAACAAGACAACAGGGCTTGCTTTCTATTTTGCCATCTTCATCAGCTGTCTGATAGCTTTTTTGACAATCTTTCTTCCCATTGTTTTGTGGGCACTCAGAATAAGTCATTTTACCGCCTTGTTAGTACTGAATCATTTGAATTCTGCTTCAGCAAACTGTAGCTCATTGTCTAAATAGTCAGTGTCAGCTCTACCTTTTATGCTGCAATACACACTTCTAGTTTTCTAATCATAGCACTTCTCTGAGTGACAATTCATCTTCCAGAAATGGGTGAAGTAATGTTCCGAAACATAGATTCCATCATTAAAAGAGAACAAAGAGGAAAAAGATTGGAGTCAGACTTAGGACAGAATTTTATGGGATCAGACAATCTCTTCCTACTATCAGTCCGTAATTTTTACATAACTCATACTGCTTTATGCATGCCCTTAGGGATTCACAGCTAGCCATAAAATATTCTCCCTGACTCGCCTTAATCCTGACCAGCTGTGAAACACATTTCTCCATGATGTGAGCTCTTAAAGCTACTAGCATTATCCACTTTACACTACATCCTATTATGCAGTCACAGATTATACATCTCTTGATATCAAGACAGAAAACATCCTGTCATTTGTTGTGGCTAGTTTTCAAGTTTGAATTATTTTACCGCTTGTAACACCCTATGCTGTTTACTGCAGTGATTGAGTAAAATGCTTTATTTAAAGACACAAATGTAGTGTATCAAGCTGATGTGTACCATCTTTGAGTTCTACCTTACATACTCTAGAAGGCATATCCAGCTCAGTTTATTCATCGTTGAAAGGCAATCTTCGATCTAAGGCAATGTTTTATCCTCCCACTGTGAACCTGCAGCACCACCAGCAAGTCATTTAGCTGATACTGGAATTTTGTAGTAACTTCTTTGTCATGCTTTTTAGTAACACAATCAGACAACATGTCCCCATTACACACAAAGGTAAATGAATGTAATCATTCTAGTCCAAAAAGTGTAACAGTTTGCCTTTTACCAAGAACATCTGGTATTTTTCTGCACCTGTGACAGCTCCATTCTGCCTCTGCATCAACACTGCATCTCTGCATCCTTGCAGGATAACACCTCATTTCTCAATTTTCTATGCAGAGATAAAACATTTTAATACTAAAGCCTTACTAACAGCTTCCACCCTGCTGCCCCCGCCCCTCAATGTCTGCTTTGGGGAATTTGCCCACTTTCCCTCATTCGTCAAATGTCCATAGGTGTATGACTGGCACACAGAAATTTGAAACCTTGGAGATTTGCCTGGGCCTTTTTTTAAATGCTGTTTTGTTTCTTGGAGCGTGGTCAGAGTCCCTGTAACATTAATAAAGGCTCAGTTCTCAGGTCTTGCTTGACTACTTTCAACAAAATATGTCACTACCAGGTGGAGATGTTTTAGCTTGGATGTAGTAGTCCTGATCTGGTCTTACCCATGTGTCCTCTCAAAAAATGAGAGTATAATTAGCTAGAAGAAACATCCTCCTAAGAAAACAACAGCAGACTGAAGACAACCAGATCCAAACAACTAAATAAGATATGTTTCAGAAGTCTGTAAATAAAGAGGCAAGGGTATATTCTACACAGTACTGCTTTACAAATTGGAGCAGGGGGGGTCAGAAGTAACACAGAAGCTAGAATTATGCTGATATTTGGAATTGATCTTAAGGCTCCCCTTACATCCTTAACCAACTACAACATAAATTCCTTAGCTTCTCTCCTAGCAGAATTCCGAGTATCGAATCAATGCTTTCCTAAACAAGTGTCTCCAGAATAAGAACTCTGCTAGCTACAAACCTACTCCTGTTCTTCAGCTGTCAACTCTCCCTTTCTGTACCTATTAGCACTAAAAAAAGTTAAACGATGGACTGATTCTCAACAGGGGGCTGCTTGGTAAATGAGCACAACAATGTACAAGAACATTGTTCATAGTATCCTCAGGTGAATAAGGCCACCTCTAAATACCAGCAAAAACATTTCTGTAAGTACGGAATGAAAATAGTATCTGGGCAAGCCAGATCTACTGATCCTGTTATTCCTGCATACATGGACAGTGAATTTCACCTCACTAGCTTTAGACATCTATAGTAGAAATATCTACATCTGACCTAAGAATCCAGACTCACAGTCAACACAGGGAAACAGGCAATACTACAGCCTGTGAGCTGGACTTTTTCAGTGTGCACCTCCAACAGAGGTGACTTGCACAAGAGAAATCCTTGCTTCTCTGCTGATTATTAGCTTTGTCCTGACGGTTAGCTTTTAGTGTACATTTTAACCATCTTTGGTTACACAAAACAAAACCCACCACAAGCGGCCTTGCAGTTAGTTTTACAAGGCTCAATGATACCTTTACACTGGAAAATTTATTTAATTAATAAATTCTGGCTTGATGTTAATTTCAAACATTGGTTTTGATTGCTTGGTTTAAGAGAAGACTGGTGGGTGTGTACTCAGCAAATCTCATTGCCTCCTTAGTGCCACCAACCCCGTGTTTCTAAATGGTAAAAGCCAGTCTCACAGTACACGAGTCATGCCTTTATAAAGCTACTAGGCCTAGGGCTGCGTTTAAGTGGTACTCGAAGAGAACTGTGAGACAAGAGCAAAAACCTAGTAAGCTTGTGGCAAAAAAAAGTACCAGAAAATGCAGAGTAACCTGTTAAAAAGCCAAAACAAAATACAGGTTCTTGTAACTCCTGATATAGCAAAGAGCACTACTTAGAATAAATTAAAATTTACTCTTATTTTCTCCTAACAGATTTTTTGCATACAAACACACTTAGTGAGTTTCCAAGTATCAGGGGCTGCTTTATACATTCTTCCTTTCCTCCTAGCTAATGAATTGTTCTAAATTAACAGGCAGCAACCCAGTCAGTCAAACTTTTATCTTCATTTTAGCTTCTCAAAGCAAACTGTCACTTGTTCAAGACAGAAAGCTGGTATAAGGGGAGACAAATAAAACACACCTATAGCAAGGGATGAAGGCATAGCAAAGTCATTTACTTCACAAAAAAATATTCCATGTACATTTCTGTAATTGCAAATTGCATAAAGACCCAATCCTAGCATGACACTGCACACTCCTGTACATCTTAACAAAATGTGAGTGATCAAAGATGTCTTCAAAATTAAATATATATATTAAACAGGGATGGAATAAGGGAAGATAGAGAGTGATTCCCTTTTAAATTCCTGACATGACAGACTGTTTTGTCACTTCTTATCAGTCTACTTTGTGCAATGCCATGGCTGATTACATTTTTTGATGCAACAGAAGCTAAACCAAAACTGCTTTTCTTAAACTTTTCATAAGCAACTGGAAGTAGCACAATAGCCACTGCAACTGCAGGTCCCTGTAAGCTCCTGTGCATCAGTGCTTCCCACAGCTCTGCAGTGCTTGCGGTGGTGGTGGTGTGTTATAAAATATGCTCTGCGTCAAGTAAGAATGTTTCAAGTCATTAAATGCCAGACCTTCCAAATGCAAATAAAAGACTTCTGAATTCTTCTCCTTAGGATACTGCTATTGATATTCCTTTATGACTCTGTTTAGAGTAACAGATGTTAAACAGTGAAATCACTCTTAGGAAACATGTACATTGTTCTACAGTGCCTGATAGTACAGAAGGGTGGGTATGTACAGAAGCACCTCATTATCTCCTGCTTATTCTGGAAGGGGTTGGATGAAACTTTAAAACCCCATATTGCACAAACTGATTCTAAATATGAACCGGTGCTGCAGGTCAGATGGGACTTCTCAATCATTACATCAGTCAGGATATGGACACGAAATCAGACTGCAGCTGGGACTTAGCGATCTACACCAAGAAATATGTAGGGTTTTTTATTATCAAGTTTGCATATATTCTTATCATAAAGTTCAACGGAGTATGCAAACTTTAAAAGTCTTTGTATCTCCACAGACTTTCACCCTTCCTATATAGAACAGATACACTTTCACTCTCATAATTGATTCCTATGAGGAGGTAACCCACTTGTTTGAGGACTTAGCTGTTTTCTCTCAATTTCCTTTTTCTGCCTCTTTCAGTCTTTTTATTCCTTGACAAAACAAGCCCCTTCTCTTATAACTCAACCGACTCTTTTCTTATTCCCATTGCATGACAAAATTATTAATAATAAAACAACCCCAAAAAAACCCCACCAACAGTCTTGTCTGTTGTGAGCTGTAAATGTCCAGACAGGCATGTCCTCAAGCCCCTATCTGAACTTATCAATTCTAATGCTACTGGTGAATCTTAGAAAAACTGTTCTCTTCCAGTAATTCTTCTAGAAGTACTTTTATTTCTAAAAAAAAAAAAAAAAAAAAAATCATAAATGCTTCCTGGGATTTGTGTAATATGTCATTTTTCTTGCTTCCATTACTCTCTGATCATTGTTACTGTTGAATCAGTATGTATCACCAGTCCTTATCTTATTCATAGAATCATTTAGGTTGGAAAAGACCTTTAAGGTCATCAAGTCCAACCATTAATCCAGCACTGCCATGTCCACCACTAAACGTGTCCCTAAGCACTCTAACTATGCGTTTTTTAAACATCTCCAGGGACGGGGATTCCATATCACCTCCTTGGACAGCCTGTTCCAATGCTTCATCAGCCTTTCAGTGAGGGAAGTTCTCCTAACATTCAATCTAAACCCCCCATCATGCATAATCCCACGCTGGCTGGGCCTGATCCCCTGGCTGTCCTGCACATGCTGTGTAGTTCTGCACAGGATGATCTGCTCCAGAACCTTCCCCAGCACCAAGGTCAGGCTGACAGGCTAGTAGTTCCCTGGATCCTCCTTCCTACCCTTCTTGTAGATGGGTGTCACCCTGGCTACCTCCCATCTTCTGGGACCTCCCTAGTTAGCCAGGACTGCTGATAAATGATGGATAGCAGCTTAGTGAGTGGCTTTGTTCTTTATAAATAACATTTGGTTAATTTGTTTATTTCCCACAAACTCCTTGTTTATTCTCTAGCTTGCTGATTCCATTAGCTGTTTCTTATCAACTTTTAAACTTTTGTCTAAATCACTATTATTAAACTGAGCTCCTAAATCAATATTCACAGGGCCATTTACAGGGTTTAAATTATTTGAAAATTAAAAAAAAAAGTTATGAGATTGCCTTTTTCCTCAAAATAATCAAGATGTCCCACCTCACCATCATTTGTGCAGCTCTAGTTACTAGTTCCCAGAGAAGTATATGGGATTTTGTTGCAGTCTGAGAATCTACTGCCTGAAGCACCAGAAGACAAAAAAAGTGACACAAAATCAATTTTATTGTTACATGAGTTATTCTTTACAAACAAATAAAAACACACTCAGTTGAGTTGGAGCTGACATTGACTCTCCTACTTCTGGAAAATATTATTTGTTTTAGCTTCCTCTCAGGATTTTTCCTCGGCCACTGCCTGACATGGAAAGCTATCTGCAATGTCTTTGAAGTTCAGCTCCTCAGGCAAGACTTCTGCTGTGGGAAGGATATTTGCTCTAACTCACACCATCATTCCTTCTTAGAAGTCTTCCTCTCCCCCTGGACCCCTCCTGGGGAGTTCATGCGGTTCCTCAGTCAGAATGTTCATTTGGCCATGAATTTCCCTTTGGACTGAAGCTGTTTCCTTGCTAAAATCTCTGAGATTTCAAATACACTTATTCTACACTGGATGTAGTCCAAAACCTTTGATGTTTTTCTCCTGCTAATTAAAAGATAGACAGCCTGCCCCAGAATAACTATCTTCTCATAAAAAAATAAATTGATCAAAAGAGATTTTTGTCAGGTAACGGACTGACTACTTCAGAGATAGATATATTTTTTTAGATAAGAGACCTCAAATCATACAACCAAGGAGCTCTATTATCATCATTGTTATTTCAGAGAAGGAAGAAAGAATATTTTGGCACTCTGTCCTCATGACGGTATCACCAGGCACCCAGTACCTCTGCTCACCTCCTTAAAGAAAACTTCTAATCACAAAGCAAAAGCACCTGTAGGCTCTATACCACTCAAGCTATGTTTTAACAGAACATAAAGCAGCAAATGAGAGTAAGATCCATCAGATGCAACATGTGAGCCCAGATAAATAAAAGGTTTCAAGGTCCTGTTGGATCTATAGATCCGAGGTGCTCATGCTGCTGCCCACCAATCAGGCTGTCCCCTAGCCCAGACTCGGGGAGGCTTCTGGAACCACAGAGGCTCTTCTAGGCTCCTGCCAAAACCTCCCTCTTCCATCAGGGTGCACAGGTTTCCCCGTGTACCTGCTTGGGCTGCTGCCCACCCGTCCCGAGGGCCCGGCCCTCCTCACTGCACCTGGGCAGCTCCCACCAAGGGAGCCGGGCTGCCCGCAGGCCCCACCACGCCTGGCACCCCGCTCGCTGCCCCCACCTCTCCACTGCTCCCCCCCCGTGAAACATCCACAAACCAAGGATGTGGCAGCACCTTCTGCACTTCAGGAGGTGGCAGTAAGGAAAGCAGAGAGACATGAGGAGAAAGACTGAAAGTTATCACTAAGTTTGCATTTCTTTGGAGCAAACCCCAGCTTCCTCTAACGCATGTATCTTGGCCACCTGAAGTCTTCATCCCAATTCCTCTTTATCTTCAGTTAACTAGGTTAGAAACAGATCATAATACCTCCCAAGAGAAATAAATAGTTTGGAGAGCTCAGGACTGTTGTTAACAAAGTCGGAAAATCATCATGTTTTTGCTTGCTGTTGGCCCAGAGGCAGACTACTAAAATCAACCCGTCTTCAGTGGGATCCCTTTTGTGTGAACCATTTCATTACCCTAAGGACATGCTGGGAATCTTGTTTATGACACAGATCGTTAAATACATAATTAAACCCAGGGAAGCCTACAGCAAAACTCCAAAGTTTAATAACAATTCGGCGGGATGAACAGCTACATGAGGCGTGAAACCTGAGCTCATTGAAGAGTTCTGTTATCTGTAATACTCCACAGTACATAACATATGCGCTGCGGCAGATTTGAGAACAGCAAATGAAGCCTTGCTGATATACCTATCTACTGTCCAACTGCCAAGAAATGGCGTGAATCATGCTTGACAACTGCCAGATTAGTGGACTAATAAAGCAAAATGTAGCAATGTCATATTACACTATCAGCTGTAAAGCAAGTTGCAAGTAAAATGTTATGAACGTATCTGGGGCAGCTCCCAGCAAAGCCAGAGGTAGATATCTCAGTGCTCCTGTATTTTACTAAGGGGAGGAAAGCAGTTTAATGATTAATTGGCTCATTAATGAACAATGGTACATTGGAAAAGTATTTTCTATTTATATGCTAAACTGCACAGCTTACTAAATAACAACAGTGGGTGTGTCAAGTCAATAGGAGACACAAGTAGAATGGTTTTGTAATGAGTCAAGCCAGAGAAAAAATTTCAAGATGTCATTTCTCTGCAAATGGCGATCACTTGCCCATAGCTACTCAGAAAAACTAAGGGAGCTGTGAAGAGAAGCTCCAGCATCTGACACCCTCTGTCACAACACCTTCTACAAAAGGATCCGGTGGAAGCTGAGTGCAGTAAAAGGAGTTAATGATCTCTGGAATTGGTCTCACTCTTCATTTTCCTGTGTTATTGAAAGTTGAATACGGGCTCTGGCATTTCTCCTGATGTCTGGTAAAAGTTGTGGCAAACATTTCAGCTTCAGGAGGATTTAAGTGAAGATGTGGAATCTGGGAGCTGTTCTAATCCCTAGTGACAGCAAAACTTGGTAGGATATCAACTTATTTAAATGAAGGGGAAGAAAGGAAGATCACTAATGAAAATACTTCCAAGGACACTTCATTTTGTCAGACAAAGGAGGATACTGGCAGCCCACTTTCAAGCTTTTTTTAAATGAAAACATTACCTCAATTTTATCCCAGGCCAAGAAAAGTATCAGAGCTAAAAAGCTACAGTTACAGGGAATAGCCAAATTTATCTTTTCTGATTTAGAATGACACACTTTGAGGAGATTATTTAGTTTCATCATAACCGGATCACAAAATATTGTCTCAGTTTGGCAAGGAGTGAAGCTCTGTGGTTTCCGGGCTACAGCATGCAGCTTGAATACAAACCTCTCTTAGAAATGCAGTTGAAGCCAGCAGGTCTATCTACTCCATCAGTTCTGGTAAAAAGCCTGTCCAGGAGTCCGAGCCTCAGTTCTCCTTTCCTGCACACCGTTTACACCCAGAAAGCTACAAAAGCAGCCAACCAAATCAAACTATAGGGCGTTTCATATGGTGAGAGAGAAGGAGAGAGATAAATGTGGAAAATAGATTTCACTATGTGTTTTATTTAAAAATGTCTGGAGGGGAAGCCTAGACTTTTAATGACACCTTACATATAGTCAAGAAGCAGGAAAGGACTGTATTTCTCATGCTCACCACAGATAATTTTGATTAAGTACTCACTGTGTCTCAGTTTATTTTACTTTGGGTATATATTTCCCTATTGTTACAGCACTTATATCAGGACTGCATGAAAATCTAACACAAAATATGTATGCTAGCCAAAGAAGTAGTGTAAATATATCACATCTTCATATTAAGATTGACCAGATTTGGTAATTAACAAATTAAGTACTTAGAACTAATTCTTAAATTGCAGTTAAATAAAATCAAGCTTTAATTAGAAATAGCTGAAAGTAATAAAAAAAGAAAACTAATTGATAAAAACAAAAACAACGTTTGATTTTAGAATATTCAGTTTGAAGTGCATAGTATATCACTGGAACACACTTATTCCTCCTTTACTGCAAAACAGGGTATCTACCTTAGACACCCTTACTTTTGGTACCCTTAGATTATTCTTTCACTGTTACAAATTAAGTTACCATAGACCCATGTTTGGTCATGTAATATTCTCTACAATGGAAGATTGTGCATTTTCTAACCACAGGTAAAACTCACGGCCCATGAAACAGTAACACTCAGAGCTGCGTGCTGGGCTAAAGAAGCAAAAGTGACAGCTACAGTAATGGGAGATCATTGAAAAAAAACAGACCCCTAACTCCACAAATCCTACCACAGGGAAAAGACAATTAATTTGTACAACTTACTAGAATTGGAATGGCATTCTAGAATTATCTCTTGATTAAAAAGAATAACTATTCCTTGAGCATCTGAAAGCTTTCTGAAAAGAACGAACAGTTTTGTGGTATACAAAACATTTTCTATGTTAGACTTACCTAAATGGTAACTCAATAAACATGCACTGTCTTACACAAGCTCTGAAGAATTACAAAAAAAGAAAATGAAAAGATGCATGTGCAAAATAAATATTAATGAAGGATTTACATAAACCAGCTTTTCAGTCTCAAATGCTACTTAAGGGGATACTGTTCACAGTCCAACATATACTATTTGCATAGATTGGAATAGGTTTACAGAGCTCAGATACGCACCCTATATTTCAGAATACTTATGACAAAGCTATTACTTCAAGCACAGCAACGTAGGTGTCTTTAAGACTGTAAATGCCTTTCATTCAGGCTGCTTAAAATGGGGGCAGCTGGAGCTCAGTTTCTGCAGCTGTCCACACAGATACAAACCAAAGATAGTCCAATATATCATGGTGTAGAATCTTATTACAGCAATGTTTGCATCTGTACAAACCAATATTTTTCTTTTTTTCCTTCCTGTCTTGTCTTCAGTCCCTTGTCCTCTAGCACATACGCTTCTTTAAAACTTCTAATTTCAGGTTTTGTAGATATTTATCAGAAGCTTTGTGAGACAGGACACAATTTCTGTTCCTACTCTTATGGTAAGGGTAAAGATAAAAACAGACTGAGCAGTGTTTGTACTTTATTCTGTGCTGACATCATGTAATTATTTTCTGCCACAAGACTGTCAGTCAGCAGATCAGAGGTCTGGCCACAAGTTCTGCTGTACCCCAACTTAAATATTTTTGTAGGCTGGTTATCAGACAATGATAGATCTGTGAGGGTATCATTGGCCATATAATGTTTAGATATGCCAGTGTTCTTGGGAGAGCTTATAGTAGCCTTCCAGTATCTCAAGGGGGCCTACAAGAAAGAGAGAGGGACTAAATAGTCTCTGCTACACTACAAGGGCATGTAGTGATAGGACAAGGGGGAATGGCTTTGAACTGAAAGAGAGCGGATTTAGATTAGGTATTAGGAAGAAATGATTTACTGTGAGGGTGGTGAGACACTGGCACAGGTTGCCCAGAGGAGCTGTGGACGCTCCATCCCTGACAGTGTTCAAGGCCAGGCTGGATGGGGCTTTGAGCAAGCTGGGCTAGTGGGAGATGTCCCTGCCTGTGGCAGCGGGGATGGAACTAGATGATCTTCTAACCTAAATCATTCTATGATTTATGATTCTTTTCAATCCTGATGCAAATACAATTAAGTTCGTCTTTAAGGCAAATGGAAGGGTAAAAAAGTAATCAAGGAATTTTATTCTTTTATTCACCTACTAATAACTTGATTATGCCATATCACAAACTTCATTTACTTAGTCCTCTGTAGCCAAATCACAAGCCACATGCTTTATCTGTGCAGGCTCTAACATTCAATTTTGCCATTCTCAGGAGTGCATCCAAATACGATACTTCATGCCTGGCACTGTTAATGTCATTATTCCTGTACTCAAAGTCACCATATAAGAACCTTTAATTTCATCTCCCCTAAGATAGTAATGAGATAAGGATATTTTTTAGCTTGCCCTGCTTGCGAACATGTTTCAGACATGAAAAACCTTTTACGTTAAAGACAAAACAGCCTTCGTTCAAGTTGGTAGCTCCAGTGGCTCGGAAAGAAATCCTTCCATGGAACTACCTGTGTAAGGATGTGCAGGATCTGTCGCTTAAGCTGTACACAAGCACCTGCCGTACGACGGTAATAAAATAAATAGTCAAAACACATTTCTTTTTTTCTGATTCTGTACAGAACTTCCACTTTGACATCAAGTGGAATCTCACTTAAAGTACTTTTTTATAAAAAGGACATACTGACAGTATTTATCTTATAAATTAGTGATTTTATTAAAGCTTTCAAGCAGGCTGTTTCATTCTGAAGAACTTCAATTAAAGTCTAAAACCTCAGGATTATTAACCTGAAACTTGCACTTGGGGAACTATGAAAGATTTGGGACAGAGCCTCAGAAAACCACATTTCTACACAAACACATTAAATAAAATCATTATATATTTCAAGGAAATTTTGTTTTCATCAAAAGAATAATGATAATAAAAATACGTTAAAATTATGCATGATCTTGTTATTTGCTAAGTATTGGTCAATGAAATCTTTTAGGATATGATATTTTCATCTCCAGTAATAACACTTCTTTATTTTTCAACAATCAATGGTAGTAAGTGATAAGCTGAGACATGATATCATCTTCTTTAGTTTGTTTTAGCTGTATTTTTGTAGTCTGAAGTATAAACAGCATTACTTATGACTATATATTAACTCATCATATACTTCAGCTGTAGTTCAAGACTTGAAGCAAAACCACAGAAAAATGGTGAAGTCACCAGCTCCAGTAATACACGTGATTTATGAAGTCAGTTACCATTCATAGCATTTGGAAGACTCATTCAGATTTGAATACTCAGTAATAACAAACATCATAGCAGCTGTTCTCCAGCCTAGTAAATATACCTGTACTGTTACGCATAAAGAAACAAATCTGATGGTAGTTCAGGTTACTGATGCAGTAGAGCTAACTCCAGGTTCTTCATTGCTTTACTGGATAGAATAGAAACTTCACTATGCTTATCTTCGCATATAAACCATGATTTTAATGTCATATTCACTAAGCTTCTGAATACCAAAGTTCTTTTTTTATTTCTCAGGTTTTGTTGAAGCAGCAAACAAAACAAAGAGTGCCTGATGAGTCATGTTTTGCAGTCTGCAAGACAGTCCACAGTCTCATTTCCATGCAACTGCTGGAGCACACTAGGAATCCAAAGCAGTTTTTAGATATTAGAATCTATTCTCCAACTTTTCCCAAGGACAAATTAGGAAATAATGTCATCAGATAAGTAAAATAATTTAAGGAGCTCATATGTCAATCCACCATAAGCAATTTAAGTCAACTGGATTAATTGACACAAAAATAAATTCCTCTTGATAAAGTCAATGACAATATGTTTTAGAATGTGAAAATAATATTCTAGATCATAAAATGAGACTGACCCTTAAACAATTAATGGTCTTAAATTAATCTATTCAGTGGATTGCTCCTATGTAAAAAGAAGCATCAGCTTAAAGGTTGAATACTAAAATTGTTCTTTCCAACAGATGAGCTATTTCAGAAAGGATCAAGTGGAAAAGTTATTTCCAGCAACCTAAAAGAGCATTTTGCACTTATCATTAGTGTTTTTTTCCTTGTATTCTCTTCACTGCTGCTTTTAAGGTTGAGTCACAGTTGTCACTTTAGTATTCTTGATGAAAAAACTATTAAGAATGGTTTTTCATGTGCAATATAATAAACATCCCTTTAGTGTGAGTCACAGGTTGTCAAAGTGCATTTCATTTGCTCATTGTAAGCTCACAGTATTTGTTTTCAAAAGCAGAATGGGAAGAAAAAGTAAAAAATTAAATTAAATTTTAACTTTGAACGTGAGAATGAATTTGAATCAGTTACTGAGATCTCTTACATTATTTTCTATTGTATTCTAATATCTAATATATTCTAGATGTATAGAATCACTTTTTAGGTTAGATGCAACACTTTAACTCTCAACGGTCCGAGTGGCACAGCCATTTCAAACTAATACTATATAACTATGTTTGATGTAGAAAGAAATTCTGTTCCTTAACGGTGGTAGGGGTGGAAGAGCTTCACTTAAATGGGTTGCATTAAAAATTCTTCCCTTTATCAATTTCTACTGATTGCCTCCACAGCAACTTCCTCTGAACTAATTATTAAAGTATAAATATTTATAGGATGACCCTAGGAACAAGCTACCTGTTATTCCAGCCCTAAGAGGAAGAGTCTTGCAATTTATCTGCACCACCTGCTTGGTCCACTGCCCAGGACTACACAGAGGCCTTCAAGCAAAACATTGCAGAGTTCAGATGCACACATAAGAACGGTTTTGTTTTATACAAAGTTACCGAATGAGAAACTTGCTGCTTCCATCGCACCAAAATCATAGCTACTGAATCCGTGCAACACAAATTCTTATGTCAGTCTTCCAGTTTGCACAGCAGAATCTGTCACAGAGCTTTGGCTCATTACCTTATAGGAGAAATACTTGTCTTCCCCCTTGCCCTGCCCCTGCCAAAGGCAAATGTATTTGAAAAGAGAAGGCACAGTTTTAAGCTAATGGTAAACTCTCTGTAGAGTCATAGGCAACATAGACTGGCTCTTGTAAATTATTAGGTCTAATGAAGTAATAAGATACTGGAGAATGACCAAACAGTAATCATTTTACTATGGCAGCTTTTTCGTGTGCTATAGTAGGGAACACAATTACCTTCTGTGATTCTTTGAGGGATGACAACAGTATATTTCTTAATAAATTTGTATCCTCAAGACAGAACTGCCACTGTTCAGCTCCATCTATCACTTTGAGACTGACATACAAAGGAAATTTTCTGACTCTGAAAACCTCAGTCATTGTGGCCCTTTCTACTTTCATACCCCTAGAAAGGTTGAGGGATTCTTTTCTCCCTCCCAAGTTCTTTTAAAAGGACTTAATCTTTTCTCTGCACCAACACACACACACACACATTCACAAGCAGCATCAAAGCACAACAGGGAACCACTTCAACTTAATTTCAAGTCATCCTTTTACAGCAAAGTTATGGCAATTTAACACCGAGAATTTTCATAATTTTGTGAGCTTATGTCACACTAGGAAAATTTAAGGTAGCTTTCTTCTGAAAAACACTATACAGGTATTCATCTTACACACGTACCATACACAGAGTCTGAACCCATACCACTAAGTCAATGGAAACTTTGTCTGAATGAATGCAGAATCAGACCCATACATTATTAGATCTGTTACAGTAAGAAGAATGGCTCAGGTATATGAAGTTAGCTATAAAGGACATACACTCCAGGCTCTAAATTCCTAAAACACTTAACACTCATTAAATATTAACAGTATTATCAGCATTACTGCAATGGAATTAGCCTTCTACAAGAGGAAAAACAACCTTCTGTTCTCTCTTAATCATGTGGAAAGTTACCCAATAAAACAGAAGTCTCTCAATTCCTGAGTATTTCCCCAGATGGGAACTGTTTCAGATTACAAGGAACTGAAGTTTCAGCAATTTGACTATCAGTGATCATTTAAAAGATTGTCACGTAAAGAAGTGGCCAAAATTATATCTTGCCTCCACAGAAAATTACTCCGTTACTTAAGTCTGTCACATTATGATGAATAACATGAATAATGAATTTGTTACGATTTAAGAAAATAGTTTCCATCCATTGTTAATTTTGCAGCTATTGTACCTGAGTGGGGACTGAAACATCTTTTCAGCCCTCTAACCATCCTTTCAAAGACATGATGATAATTGTGATTAGCATCACAGGGGGCTAAGCGTAGTAATGTTGGTTAGTGTATCCCTTTTCCTCTATAGATTTTTTGGCGAGAGCCCACTAGGAAAGCAGCAATGAATTTTTGTAAGAAGCTGTCAGATCTTTGTCTTCTTCCTCATTTCAATTGCTAAATTGGGAGGAGGAGGAAAAAAATTGAAAATCAGTATCAACAGAATGTCTCATACCATCTAGGAATTATGAGGACACTTAGATGGGCTCCAGATATCCAAAGTAATATCACAGATATATCTGTCGTTCTTTAGAACTATCTTGTCTCAGTAGAAACAGTGTACCATTTCCTTACTGAGCAAGCTCGTAAACTGTTCTTTTGTTTTCTGAAAATGGAACAAAGAACTAAGAAGGCTACACATATAATGCATAAAATCTATAGATTATTTAATTTTCTTAACATGTTTATGAACCTATAGTAAAAATTGATTACTTTATTAAAAACAAAACAGAACAAACACAAAACCACACAAACTTTCTGCTCAGGGTCATCCAGACATCTAAAGAAAGGGATATGTTTGCTGGTGGAAACGTTCATAGAACTCATCCAAGATGTATTTATTAGCCAGACTTGGAGTTGGAGGGTTGAACATATTCATTGTATCTAAATCCATTTCATATTTGATAGAACAGAAATGCATCCTCAGGTACTTAGACTTTGCAGTGTAAGTATCTGTATCAGCATAACAAGTAAAGGGCTATTGAATGAATACATTTAGAAGTATATTTTTTATTTACATGGATCTGTTATGTTTTTAAATTCCAAGAGCTTATTAATAGTCTTTACTCAATTTTTATTGCTTCATCATGCAACAGAAAAACTGGAACTAATATCAAAATGAAGTTAATTGCATGTAACAGAATAATGATTTTAGCACTTCTACATCAAAACAATTGTTTCTTATTTTGTGTTTGAACAGTTATGGAAGAATAAAATATTCAGCAATTCACTGTAGCCTGCACTGTCTCAAATGCAGCATAGCTCCCATTGAAGTGTTTGTGCATTGACACACGATCTGCATTCATACAAAGTATTCTATGTAATCAAGAAATCTCCATTTTTAAATGCTTGTGGGAGGGGTATATATGAAAGTCTTCCAGTTCCATTACAGGAGTAAGTGATTCTCTACTTAAAATTAAATCATCCTTACTTTGCATTCAAATACTCGTATTCTTTGTGTTCTGAGTATTCCCTGTTCCATACAAGCAGCAACATAGGCTTCTTCAAGGTCAGCCTCTTTAGTCAGCTTTAGTTGTCATCAGTCTGAAAGCTATTTTAGAAAAAGTAAATGGACTGAACAAACTTTAAGGATAAGGCTACACTGTAGGTAGTGAAAGCATTTCCTGGCTCCAAGTGTCTGCTGGAGCTACTTTTCTTTTTTTTTTTTTTTTCCAATGTGGGAAGCAAAAGTAAGGAGTACACCATGCACATGCCTTTATTATTATACAACGGCAGCTCAGATATTTGAGCCAGAAGGAACTTGTGGGTGATAGCATGAAAGCTATGAGACGATTTGCAGAGATCAGCGGCCCCATAGCATAGTTGTGGCCTACACAAAGCCAGACAACTGTCAGCTTGAAGTCAATAAATTCAAACAAATTTATACCCATGATAGGACTGGATAGCTTCTATAGAGTTATTCTCTGACTGGTGAGTGGGGAATAGACATTCATTTCCTTCAACTGTTAGTTCATCAAAAAATCAGGACTCAAAAACCTGAACAGATATCACCTAACTTAAATAAATACATTCTATTGGGAGATATATAATTGTTACGTTAATTTTCTTTCATTTCAACCATTTATCACATTACCAACCTGCATTATTAGTCAGCTCTTCCCTTTATAATAAGTCTTAACTATATAAAAATGTAAAGTTGGGGAGAACAATATTAAGCTAAGAGCTAAGGTCAGGTACTACTGGAATAAAAAAAAATAGGGAGGGGAAAAGAAATAAGGGACCTTCCTAAACAGTGAGGTGACTAGTTTGGCAAGATTATCAGGTAACCACAGTTCATTGCTTTTCTTGATAAAACAAGTTAAATAATATTGGTGCCCCCAGAATGAATTAATTTTTAATTATTAAGGCTTTCATAATCTAGTACAATGCTTATTAGTGCAAATTGCTCTGCCCAAAGGTTGAAACTATTTTATTCCCGGTTCCTATGATGAGTGCCATACGGAGTGTTTGATGCTTGCTGACTGAACTCATTCTGTCAGCAGAACAGTTGATATTTCACACTAGAATGCTAACTGTACTTCAAGGACAAGTCATCTGATCAAAGGGTACCACAAATCTTCACAGAGGATGACAGATGGGAAATGGTAAAGTGTTATTTATGTGTATGACTATTATGAATTTAAGATGCTCTTCTAAGTAATTTCACCATTATTCATTCACCTTTTAAATAACCCCTAATTCTTGCATTGCAATTATTATTCAACTCTATAATATTATAGCTGAATAGTCTGTTTATGTGACAGCAGCATAAGCTACTGTATACACACAAATACAAATTCACACATATACATATGTTTGGAAGCAATTTTTTTGCTTTATATTTAGATGTTATAAATACTCAGCGATCCAAGAGAAAAAAAGAATGACCTGACAGTTAAAAAACATGAGGCAGTCGAATATCAAAACCAGTCCATCTTCCCTGTTTAAACAATTCTTATTTGGCATGAAGGAATATACTCAGAAATGACAAATAGTCTTCTATTAATGGACTTTATCAGCTGGTATAGACTTCAGAAGACCACTGGCTGACTCAGCTGATGCAGGTTCATGATCTCCAAAAGAAGACATTTCATTGTTGAATGAGGGAGAGAAATGAGATAGAACTGTCAAAGAGGACAATAAGTCCCTCACTAAGGCCTGTTCTGTGGATCCGAAGCTTGTGTCCTTGGCATAGAACATGCCACTGATCAAGAAAACTATGACCAGTATATGTCCTGCAGCTAAACAACATGCTGTTTAACTGCTTGAGCAGTGAACCCAAACTTGAGGTACCGAGCATGAAATCCTGGTCTCATTAATATTCCATATATCCTCTGAAATTGAAAGCAGTGATCTCTTAGCCAAGAAGGAATGTGTCACCTTTCATACGTCTGGAAGTTCTGTAAGTATTCTCAATGTAAACACATTATCCCTCTGAATGAAGGTGGTGAAGATGCAACACAAAAATTCTTTTCAGCCTAGCTTTCCTATTTATTAAGGGATAATATTCAGCGGCTGCAGAACATGAGAGGCTGTCAAAGATCCATGAATCATATTGTCTGGAAGAAAAATTCTAGTATTTTTGCCACACAATCCTTACAGACACAGAGGTAGCAGAATGTCTGCTGTTTAAGGAAGCAACAAGATTTTCCTGCCAGCTCTCTATCACCCTAATCCGTGACATGGATTTACAAAGAGGCGGGGGAAAATTGTTTTCTATATATATAAAAAAAATGTACAATCAAATAGAATAATTGGAAGAATTTGTGTTTGTCTTAATACTATTCCTAGAAAACTTCCATGTGTCTAACAACCTGATCCCTAATCACCTTCCTTACAAACTCCAGACTGTTTTATCTTTACTCTAATATCTAGTACCATCTAGGTATTAAACATCTGGAACATACTACTGAATGATATGATACTATGAACTAGATATGAACTAGACATTGGAGATCATGACACAAGTTTTTGTGTGCGTAACATCATCACAGCAGAATTTCCATGCTTTAAAAACATATCAAATTAGGAAAGTGTAGAGGGTTTAAAAACTTCTGCCAATAATGTCATTTGCTAAAACATTCAATACAGCAATGAGAATAACATTTATATTAATTTTATATTTATTTAAGGAGACTCATCCAATTAACTAAGTGAAGGAACTGGGTTATTTTTAATTATAGTGGAATACACAGCAAGCTTGACCTAAAATAACACATGTACCGGTGTAAACTAGCAGTTTACATTATTCAGTTGCCATACAAATAATATGCTCAAATCTAGAGAAATTATGAAGGTTATTCTTTCAATTTCAGGCCCAAATCTGAATGTCATTGGAAGGATTACTAGTGTTCTTAGTGACAGTTGGATCAGACCGGCAGAGGTTAATAGAGAAAATAGCCTGCCACATGTGGCTTGTTTTAGAAAGAGACGACATCTTTTGCTTGGAAACATTCCAACCATACAGCAGCCAGCTAGAGGCCCCTTGATTTATATACCATGACTTTCCTCTTATCAGAGCGAGACTATATATCAGAATATAACTGAGATCAGGAAGAAGTCAAGGCAAATTTTCTAAGTGATCCCACTGGATTAATATCTCTGTCACCATTCCGCAAATTAATATCCATGAGAAATCACCAGGAGATTTGTTTACACCGACTCTTCAAAATTAAGGATTTAAAAAACTAATCCAACATGAAGAGGCAAATGCCTTTCCTGAAACAATTCTGAAGCGGTATTGATATAAGTAGAAGTGAGAACAATAAGCGATCCTTCAGTTTTCACTTCATTTAGAGTCTCTCCAGTCTGGGAGAAAAAACTCTTTTCCATCTACAAAACCCTGGAAGTGATTAAGAACCTGCATATTTTAAAATAGCTGTGAGGACGTTCAAGCTAATGGCATCACATTGACTGGTGTATCAACATCAAGCAAGTTTCTAGTTCATAACATGACCAAACAGAAACTGAATCAAGTTAAAGACGGACACAAACCAGCTGACAAACCACTGCAATAAGACATCTACCTGACCAAACTAGCTTTGATTGGACCGTTTTACCTATGAATCTTTCATTTTTTAATCTTAGCAGAGGAAAATATCAGTAATTATCAATAAGAGGCACATTTTGTAATACAGAAAAGCACATCAAGTGCAAAAATTTTTGAACAGATCCAAATAGAAAGGAATAATATCTTTAGACTTCAATCAGCAAGAGTGAAGAATATGTTCATACATCAAAGTCAAGGGGAAAAGAGAACAAGGGAACAGCTCAGATGCTGAGGCTGTGGAATAGAGTTAGTGGGAAAAGGCTCTGTGGAAGAGCTGCAGATTAGTCTCAAAGTCTGCAGGTTGCTAGCTACCATATCAGATCCCTGTGCCAGATATGCACAGATGTAAACAACTGCTGATTAATTTCCATTTCTGAATACATTATAAACTAGGAGGGTTGAGAAGGGTGCCTTTCAAGTTTACCCTACAAATAAGGAACCATGGTTTTGTCCCATTCTTACATCTTCCTTTTCATCTTTGTTGTTTCTCATGTTTCTGTAGTTATTTTCATCTTTCTCCCATTATAGCGGTTTAATGCTAATGAGATAACACTTGATTCAACCCTAGGTAAGTCAGTGTGCTTTCTTTTGTGTGAATATCAAATACCTGGAGTCACACTTCTATGGTAATACACAGCCCAGGTAACTATGAAAAGACACCTAACTCTTTGATAGTAAATGTAACTTACATTTTAACTTACATTTTAACTACTTGTCACCCCAGAAAAGCATTATGAAAAAGGAGAAGGTTACAGAATCCAGGACAAAAATTCTTTTGTTATGGAATGACAGAGCCAAGTGGGAAGGAAAGGATGTAAATACTCAATGGAACAGAATCATTGTCAGGGTATAATTACCCAGACTCACAGATAGACCAGTGCATGCCTTTTTATGCGGCATAACTTTCTGCATTTAATTCAAAGTCAGCTGAGGTCAATGGAGAAAGTCTTACCGACTTTGCTAGCTTTCAGAGAAAGCTGTAAATCTGGAGACAACAACTGTGCAAATGGTTTGTATTTTTTTATGATAGGTTCGTGGGGGATATGCATGTATTACATAGAACATCTGTCAGAATCTGACAACTAAATGGTCGTATCAGCACATTGCACAGTCTGAACCAGCTCATACAGAAACCAATGATCAAAATCACACTGCCTTTGGGGCTGAGGGACTCAGAATGAGACTGTTTTGGCTCCTGAATTGGTCCTGTAATTTACAGGTATGGATATTCTTCTGAGCAAGAGTGGAATACCCTGATGTGAAGCTGAACTCACAAATTCATTTACAGTAAAAGCTCAAAAGGGATTTAAGGCCATGAAAGAATCCTGACCTGTTCTTGATTCATGGTATCAGCTCTCTTGATGACTGACTTCTTAAAGTTTGGTATTTCAGTTAGAGCTGTATAAAGTACTTATCTCCAGTCTGAACCACAGGCAAAAGTAGAATTGTTTCCAACTTGACCTGACTTTCTGAATTAGTAGTGGACTGCTTGATATCCTTTTTATGTCTGCAAACTATTCACTTGCACTGGAGAGGAACGGTCTTGGTCGACTAGCTTATCATGAAATGTTCTGAACCTGCCATGCATTTAGAGTTCAAATTAAGGTCATTTGAGAAGCCCACAAGTTACTTCAGCCCCCACAAGGTTCACTCTACTTTGTAGACATGAAACTGAGTTCAATTATCTGAGTCCCTAGGTATTTCACATACTGGTATATCTGATGATGCTTAGAAGGAGGGTACCATTTTTCATTTGTAATGTATCTATATATTGCTTTCTATCGGGTCAGAGAATTAAGCTCAGGCCAAACAGATTTGTGCTGTAGAGCTGGGTGCAGTGAACAGGAAGAAGAGTTCCTTCAGCCTCCAGGATGCAGAGATATTAAGAAACTGACTGAATCTATTGTCTGAATTGTTTTGGGGTTCCCCCCTACCCACCCAGTGTGAGCCATGAAAAGGCCACTTTTTCAATAGCATGCAAAAGAGCAAGAAGTTTTATCCACAGCACCCAGCAGAGATGGCCTGAAATACAAACATGTTCTCTACCAGAAGTGCTTCACTTCAATAGTATGACATTAAGACTAGAAACCAAACAGTCTGCAGTGCACGGCTATATTCCGCTGGCCCCAAGAATCTTTTTTCCCCAGTGCTTGGGTTCATCATTCTGGCTCACACTATCTAAGTGATACAAGTGCTTCTAGAAGAACACTGTAGAATTTGATTTGTGAATCAAATGGTAGAAATAAAAATACAAATATCATGTCACACTAAGGACACTAAACGATAATCAATTCAGTTTGGTTTCCATTATTATTTGCTTAATTCTGAAATGTGGTATGCAGGCTGACCACAAACAGATCCTCTGTCATCTGTGCTTTTCAAAGACAAACACCGAAAACTCTCACTCAGCTTTCTGTCAATAGAATTTTCTTAACCACCTTCCAGCTGCTTTCTAATTAATAGATTTAAATTTAGTTCAGAAAAATTTTCCTACTTCACGGAACCTTATACAAGCATTTAGCTTGAAAAGCTTCCACTTTCAAACCATAGACCACCATGCAAACGAGAAAAATGACATTTTTCTCAGATTCTTGTGGAATACTTGTCTCCTCAAAATATCATCCTAAGTATGAAAAAATAACGATCATACTTGTAACAGACATAGAGAAAAAAAAATATCAACCTGATCACGGCTTCTCCGAGATAAATGAAAGCTACCTCCATAGTAGGATGTTCAAGGGACCCAGCTTGTCAGAAGGACAGACATTTTCAATTCTACAAGGTGTTAGGTCTCCTAGTAAAGCAGGAGAGTAAGAGGAAGTCATACAGGCCAAATCACCAAAACAAAAACCCATTAAGATTTTTGTCATCTTTCAGTTAGACTCTGCTCTGAGCTTCCTTGTGAGGGAATCTTTCTCTTTCACCCCCTCTTTTGGGTCTATCATAATCCCAGGGAGTGTGTATCTCCTAACTAAATTAGGCAGTGTGTATTCTCCATGCCTCCCCCAATTTTTCGCAGTTATATTGACTGTTCATTTATTAGATCCTTTGACTCACTTAGAGCTTTTCACTGTAATACTACTTATGTCTCAACATTGAAAAAAAAAACTTTCATCTGCATTTGGAGTGTAGAGAGGGAAAGGAATGAAGTGTGGTTGATTTTATTGTCTATACACATATTTGACTGGTACTAAGCAATAAACTTGCCTTTTAGTTTGCAGCACTCAGGAATACCGTGTGTAACTATAACAAGTGGCAAAAAGAAACACAGAAAAGTGGCATTATTTCTGAAGTGGAAGGTGTGATGAGATGAAATTGGATTCATCAGACTATTTGTGACAAGCTACCACATGCCTATTACCACTAAGTGGCATTTGAGTATTTTTTTCACATCTGCTCAAATACTGAAAACCGACATATGCGGTAGGTCAAGAAAATGGCTTGTTAAAGCAGCTATTTGAAATGACCTAGAGGGGAAGGGGGGTGGGGTGGTGGTGGTGTAGGTGGGGAAGAATCTACAAAGCACATACGTGAGTTACAACTCCATCGTGAAAAGTATGGACAAGTAGTTATAATTGAACTGCTTTATGATTTTTAAGTCAATTCAGGCACACGGTTTGCAGTAGATAACTCATTGTCTCTGCATGTTACTTCCTACCATAAAACATGAGTTTAAGAAATCATGACAGAAATAACTGACTTTCAATATCAGTTTTCTTGCAAGTGAAATCAGAAGATGAAGAATGTCAAAAAAAGAAAAAAAGGAAAAACCTTCTAAATAGCTGAGTTACATTTCTCTTTAGCAAATAAAGATAAAATCCCTAACTACAAAATTATCTACACTAAAGCCTACAGGGAAAATAAACCAAATTTGCAGAAGAGGATGTAGGGTACGGCTGTGGCACTTATCCTCGTTGTTATGATAGCAATGGCACAGTTTTTATATTGTGATTATTTCTTTTCATCTGTTGAGTTTAAAGCATTTTTAACATATTTCAGGAATGAAGAAGTGAGATGCTGGTATGTTACACTGAAAGTTAAAAACATCTCTCAAACTGTCCTTAGGTCCCAAATAATTTCACATATGAACAAGAAAAACCCAGGAACACGTTCAGGCATGGCTGAAGGTCACTGGAGCATATAGGAACTGCAAATGTGTAACCATTAATCATTGTAGCTAGATCAAAATTTCTTTGGAACTTAAGAAGTTCACCTGTCTCTGGATAAGGTGGGTAGACCTTCCTTTCTTACACCATATTAAACTCTGTGTTAGAATAACATTGAAGAGAAAAAGAGTAATAAAGGTCCTTCAGTGCAATGAGAGGAATAAACTGAGTTAAAAGGAGTTATCATTATGCTGGATATAATAGATATTAATACCATTATTTGTTTCACAGCAGCATCAAGAGAACAGAACGCAGCATAAAATATTCTCCACAGAGCATAAAAAGACCCTCAAGAATTTCTGCTAGGTGCACTAAATATGACAAGCAACTATTTTGGTATGTACTGAAAGAGATTACTGCAATTCATGACTTCAGCATGAATTGCCTAACGGGCTAAAACATGTAGTACCAGCACAGTAAAGGTGCAGAGAAGGTTGGGGATACTTAACACAGGTTATTATGTGATCTGGGAAACTGATTATGAGAGATGTTTGGGTTTTTTTCTATGACCTTTATAATTTTTGAGTGTAAATGACAGAAAGACTTTACCCAGCAGAATCATAAAAAATTTGACAGCAGAACGGGATGACTAAATTAAAATACTAAAGACAGACCAGAAAGCAGAAGAAATCTCACAGGGAAAAATACTACTCTACCACAGTTTTCTTCTTCCTCGATTAAAACAGCCATTAAAATAAATAAAAAAAATAATTAAAAAAAACATTGCACTTGCAGAATAGACTTGCACTGGTAAACAGGAATAAACAGTCACCCAGTTAAGCAGGACTTCAGGATGCAACAATAATGTGTAACTTTTGTTAGAAACTGAATATTTTGTGCAGTCAAATTTAGGTCACCAGTCCCCCAGGATCAAAGACAAGATCTCTAATTTGATCCCAGAGTAACATGCTGGTATGCCACCCTTCCTTCAGAGAGGAAAAAAAAAGACTAACTTGTTGACTTTAGTGAAACGAGGGGAGGATCCTAAACACTTAGTGTTTATTTGGAACTTTCTGGTTGGGCAGCAAACAAAATAAATACAGCTTTGTTATTATGACAGTAACCTCAGCTTGTTACTTACGATAAAACCAAAAGGTTGTATTTAAATAGTGAATTTGATTACGGTCATTACTCTCTGATTCCAGGGTATATTCCTATCACTCTGCCATAATGCACTGCTGGGAGTATACTTAGTCCTGCAAAAATCACTGCTTTGTTGGGTTTTTTGGGGTTTTGACGTTCTTTTAATTTATTTATTTATTTATTTTTAACAAGGACACCAAGTATATAGCAGGTACAATACTGTTAAATTATGCTGACCTTAGTTTAATAACAGGTTCATTTTCTGCACATTTAAATTTTAACATAGACGGGACTGTTAAACTCTAGGGCAGGTTATTGACAAATGAGCTCCTGATTATTATTTATATTTCAGGTGCTGTTCAGAAGGCATTTCTTCAGCTTTCATCTTGTCACTTCTCATCATGTTATTTTTAAGACATGGCTCAATCTGAGGGTCACACTCATTTTCTAGAGTAAGCAGTTTACAATCCTTTCCCCCACTGTCAGGGACTGAGAAGTATAATGGGAGACACAGCTTTGGCTTTTATTATTCATGTTTCTTTGCCTTACGTTAATATTCAAGACAAATATCAAGATTTAGAAAGCCACTATACTAAGGATTACACAGGAGCCTCACAGACACAAATCCATCCTCAAAGTGGAATTAACAGTCTAGTTTCAGTTTGGATCTTCTTAACCTTTGCAGTGCTGCCAACCACCTTGCAGGCATGAAGAACAATCAGCAAGATCTGCATTCATCAGTTAAATACCTCTTGAAGAGTTTGTCAGCTTTGCTAGATCTGTCTGAGACAATGAGATTGCTAAGAATACATTTAAAAGCAACAGCAGTTTTCCCTCTGTTCCTTGTTTGAAAGAGTCAGACCAGGTCATTTTCTATTTTGTTTGATGGACACAAGACAGAAATACTTTTGTATATCACAACAACTTAATTCCATTGACTTGGTTTCAGGATATATTTAAATCGCTAAGTATCTACTATTAAGCCTAATCCCTCATTTATAGCCTTCTGAAAAACTTTATTCCTGACAAATATACAAGATACATTATTTTACTTCTTTGCTCTGTAAAAACGTAAGCTGATGGTCAGCTCTCGTGAATAGGAACAGAGCAGAAAGGCTTTTATTTTAAAAGCTGTTTTCTTACAAATCTTCAGAAGAAAGTTATCATTTGTTGCCAAGTTTTCCTGGACAGCTCAGGTTCTCATAATACAGACTCATCTTGCTGCAAAAATTGTTTTGGAAAGAAACTGAAGTAAGAGTCAGGTCTCCTCACTGGGTTACAGCCTACTTGTTTTTCCATCTCTGCTAATCTAGGGAAAAATCAGAGCACAGTTCAGGAGCCCATATGCCAGGTACTGATACTCCAGGAATCTCCTCTCCTACTTGGTTCCCTGGCGCAGGTTCCTCTCTTTTCAAAAATGAAAAAAGGTTTTGGTAGATACTTACAGCACAGTCTTCATGCAGAGAAGATGAGTGTTCCTATGTGAGACATCATAAAGCTACAAGGTATTTAAATATTAGGAAGTGTTACACTCTATGCTTACAGACAGGAAGATCCAAGTAAAATCATTGTAAGGATGTGGGCAGAGGCTGCTAGGTACAACAACTCTGAGATTCTCTTAGTAACTTGAATAAACATTAAGTCATTTATTAGCCATTGATTTTGTAGATAGTACAACAAATTATTTCCTGCATAGCTCTGTTAAGAGCAGGTGCCACTCAGCTGCCTTATGATACTGAGCTTCTCAAATAAAACACCTGGGAGGGGGCAAGGTGGGTGTGGAGACAGAAACAAACATCAGAGTCCTGATATCTTTCTTAACACAGCTTTAGTTTCTGCACGCATACATAGAAACCAGCCACAGAAAATAAAGTTTATCTCTATTAAATCTGGAAATAAAATCTTGGCTTCTCAAATCCTCTTAACACATCTTTTGTCATAGCTAAAGATTCGTTATAGATGGAGAAGAAAATGGACCAAAGGCTGTAAGTTTTGTAGGTAAACCGAGCAGCCTTCTACTTTTATTTTCTCTCAGATAATAGCTAACTCGTGCTTAAGGGAAGAGCATAAGAAGTAAAGATAAATATAAGGTGATCCTTTTTTAAGTATAGCCTTCATCCTGAGAAAGCAGTGCCTTAACATCACCATGAAGTAAAGGCAGCATCAAGACCATTGTGCTTGATGATCACTGATGGACCTTGTACCCATAAATTTGTCTAATCTTCCTCTAACCTCTTGCAATTATAGCCCCTAATTTAATTTACTCTATGTAAAACAGCTCTGCATTTCATTTATTTTAAACCTGCTGCTAATCATTTCATTGCCAGCGAGTTACTCAAAATTCAGTGTATGAATTCAGTATTTATACAGTGGCTAAGAAGCGCTGTCGTGCTTCTTCTCTACTCCCTTCTAATAATTTCCAACATTCTGGGGGCTATGAGCTTAGTCCTCAGCTGCTTTACAAACATATTGTAGGAACCTGAACAAATAAGAGAACAAAACCTCATTAGGATGGATACATTAGTATAATAAGAACAAATTGAAATGAGTCTTTACTCTGTATAGAGGAATGTTGCAGAGGGAGTGGTGCACTTCATTCGCAAGACAAGCGACAATATATTTTATAGACATAAGACAGTGAAATAAAGTTCCATGGTAAACATGAGAGTGGTTTAACGAGGTTTGAAGGCAAGGTACGCTTAAGTATTTACTGCATACAGGGTCAGACAAAATTGTCAGGGAGATCCTCCTGTTGAGTCACGAGGACTCAACGAGTTCAGGGAGGACCCTTTTTCTTTCTAAATTCCTTCTCAGAGAGGATTTTATGTGCAGCTGCATCCAGAATTAGACAACAGTTTATATATGCTTTTATATACAGATTATATACGCATAATCAATCCTTCATATCACTTAGCTCAGATTTCAAAGTTTCAGCGCACTTATTCCCAATTTGTTTACCAAGTATCTGACACAATAAGGATTCTCTCAACCTCAAGGAGTAACCTTGAGACACATCCTCACCGAAGGGGAGATCCTGACGTGCAGCCCACCACTATGCAGCAAAACTCAACAAGCCCCGGGCCCACTATTTATGGAGTACGATGGCTGATGTTAACGTCTGCAGCTGGTATGTGTTTCTTCCACATTTGGTTTGAGCTGGACATTGACCAGATATACTGTGGCTGGGTGGGCACATTGCTGAAATTAGTCCTCAGCTATTGTATCATTATCTACCTCCCCCAAATCCACTTTTAGCCAGTTGCAGCCATCACAACCAGGTGCATCCATTATGACTGCCACTGATGGTTATCACTTGAGCAGGATTATGGGAAATAAAGTTCAGGTTAGGGGTGGGGAGTGGGCAAGGAGCATACCATTAAAGAGTTTATGAAAGGTCACTAGCAAACCATGAGTTAGACCAGAGGTTTGGATTTTTAAAAAATATTTTTTATATTGTAACCCACGGGGATCTCAGAGACTGGACAGCAGGTCTGCTTAGTCTGCTCTTGTGTGGCTGCTATTGCACAGCTCTTCTCATTGTATCTGGTGTCCTGATTCAAGGTCACATATCTAGATCATTCTAGAAATCCAATTTTTGTTCTTTCCAGGAATAAAGTTTATCTTGTGTCTAAATTACTGGTTGTATACTCTTTTAAAGTTTTTCATCCTTTCAGATACTTTTTCCTCTTGTCTTTTTCATGCAGAATTTCAGAACTAGCTTGGAAAGATTATGCAAGATCTGCCATTAAGTTCACAGTATGAAAATAAAATAATTTATTTGCCTGATTGATGGTTACAGTGCTCTCCCAAGATGTGACTAATGCAAGCTAAAGAGCAATGGGGGAAGGTCATTAAGGCTTATATTGATTTGCTCTGAATTCTGGATAATACATCAACAATCTTTGCTACTTCCACTTGAAAATTTTAAATTAAATAACCAGAACCAAGCAGTCAATCATTTGCTTCCCTTAGAACTGAAGCCATTTTGCACTGATATTTCAGATGGAATAGAAACCATAACACTACTTTGTGTTATTCATGTTATTAGTAACATTAAGACAGTGATATTTTGGTGCACATAAATGAGCAAATGATAGACTACATGGAAGGTTTTCTATGGTTCTGCTGTTGTCTGACAGATCAAGAAACCAGGTAAACGCAATTCTTTTCATGAAGCAGCAAGATGCAGGAAGCAATATGTACGCATACAAAAGAGAGGGAAGTCGTCAGGCAGTCTATGTATGTGCAGGCTTTGCTAAAATACTACTGTGAAAACATAAGCAAAGCTGTCTTTGAGTTAGAAATCTGATTTGGACTAGAAGAGCTGAAAAGAATGAATGTATTGTGGGACCAAACCCACCCAGGAATTATGAAAGCTGAATTTCATTTTTCTGAGTACTGTACTTGCTTTCCAAAGCTACAACTTTCACAGTAAGACATATAAATAAATAAATAAGCAGTGTTGTACCCATTTATAACTGTCTCCAAGACACAGAAGTTCTAAAACTAAATGATACTTCTTTTTCTGTGTCTTTTCCAAAAATTATATATTTTCATCCTCTGCCTTGGTTTAGAAGGATTCACATATCATCTTATGTCAAGAGATACAACTAAACTGATTTATTTGTTACTCAGACTGATTGTCTGAAGATGTACACATATCTTTGACAGGTATTTTGGTGTGGTATGCTGCTATTTGCAAGATATTATGTGCAAGCGCACATAGTGCTCATGCTCAAGGATGGGTGTTCTTATTGGCTTCAAACTACTTACAAATTGTAGATGTTTTCTTTATTAGTTCATTCAAACCAACTTGAACAGGCTGCTGGAGGACATCCTACAGCAAAACAACCAGTATCCTTTGAAGCATTGACAGTTTCTTTCCTGTGATACACTCTTCCCATGATTCGCATTGAATGCATCTTAACAACACTCCTGACTTTCTTGTCTCCTTCCTAGTAAGTCAACTACTAATTAATCAAATACTGATTTTAATTAGAAACATTTTCTCATTAATTTGAAAGATGATTGAAAGACCTGTAACTCAAGCATCACCTTCTGTTCTTCCAAATAAGACCATGTGGCAGAACACCCATTTCAAAAAAAGTACCATATTAAGCTCAGACATACTAATGTAGAAAAAAAAACCCAAAACCAAACTCACGAGCAGTATTTTTCCAACACTTCACAAAATCAACAGGAATGTGTAAAATCTGCAGTTTCAAGAGCATTCAAACATAAGAGTTTCTTGCCAACTTTAATTCATCATGTTTTGCTGGCTTTCTCACAAGTCTAATGCAAGCATACGATCACCCTGACACCATTCACCAACATGCAAAGTGCAAAATAACCTCAGCATTATCACATTATGCTACTAGATGTGGAGCATTTTAAAAAAAAAATTTCTGCATGATGAATTGGATTAGTCTGACACTCAAGGAATGTCTAGTCTTTGTTTCAGTTTTAAGCAGAAGCTTAAAAAATTTGTTGCTGTTGTACCCAACCTAGGCAAAGGCTCTTGCTAGCCCAAAGTTAGAGCTGACTGTCATTGCACATGAAGCATCCTTAAAGCATTTAAGGACTGGCGGTCAAATTGACAATAATTCCCCCCTCCTTGCAAAGAAAGTGCATTAAAAACATTTAGGGATGAAAATTTCAGGTTTCCTCGTAACAAGCAAGCAAAATCCAAAACCTCAGCAGCAAGTCCATTCAGCTTCAGAAAATGCTGAACTAGGTCATTGAGGCCAAAAGATAAGACTCATATTTAGATCATTGTTAGAATCAGACCAATTTGTTTTGATACCAAGTAGCCACCATTTCTTCCCTTTTCCCATCTTCCTGCAGTACCAGACAAAACCTATACGATCAAGTTTGCTGAACATCATCCCACATTTTGAAATGCTGATCTACAAAACACCTACAAATGCTGAACTGAGCAGACTCCCTCTGACCTCCCATGAGACTTACAACCTTTAAGTTTTAGGACCTACATGTGCTGAACTTCAACACCTAAATGTGTGGGTCACCCCTGTGACCTACATAGATGTTGATTAACAGTTGTTGACAGCTACCCCTTAGAAAGATTTCCAGCTTGAAAACCTATTAGAAGGGTTTGTTTTACTGCAAACTTCCAACGTTCTTATGAATCTTTTTCAGACTATGCAGGTCATCAGCGTAACTGAAAGACCTAATTGAAGTTCTGATTTATGTTGATATGTTTTTGGTAGAACAGATGTTAAGAGCTTTATTTTTGCATTATGTTTACTTTAGTCAAAGGCACTGAGTTTGTCTTAAAACTGTGTTTTATTTTTGTGCTCCAGAGTATATTCCAAGAGCCAAACCGATTTGTTGAACATGTCCCAGTTCTTAAAACTTATGTCCTTCTGCAACTGAAAGTGGTGAACTTGGCAGTGCTAGGTTAATGGTTGGACTTGATCTTCACAGTCTTCTCCAACTTAAATGATTCTATAACAGTTACCTGGAGGAATGAACACTGTTAGACTACAATAAACGCAACAGGGTGGTGGTGTTCTGGAGTGTCATATTTTCCCCCCTTCAATGGTCATAATTCAAAATTTTTTCAGCACTTGGGATATTCAGGCATAATAGAGTAATGGCAACATCATTTTGAGAGATCAGACTGAACCCTATGGATTGAACTAGAAAACTACAAAAGCTTTCAATAATGCAATTTTACCTTCAAAATAAGGTCTTAGAACTACATCGTTCTCCTGGTTACTGGATTCAAGTTAAAGCTGTGGTTTTTTAAATGTCCCTTATCTTCTTTGCATGTCTGGCTGTTTTCTAGTCAAGCATGCTGACTGCAGCATAAAGCACACTTTATTAAAATGTCAAAAGCTATTCTTTCCTAAATTTCCCTGAACAAAGTAGGTTTTGGAAGAAGTATCTGGCCATCAGTTGGATTTCCAACCACTAAATAAGTAAATTGATAGAATAAAACAGTGAGGTGAAGAGGGCTACTGCACTGCATTGCAGTTTTTTTTTTCTTTCCTAAAACTACTCAATGGTCATAAAATAGCATCCACAGAAAAAAAGCCACCAATTCCATTTAATGCATATTTATTGAAATAGTAGAATTATCTCAACCAAAGGCAATATTATTATTAAAATGAGACAATACACAGTTCTGTAGCTCCATAACTTCATGCAGTACTTTGCCAAGCCTAAAACAGAACAGACACCTATCCCACAACCTAAATGCAAGCAATGAAACATGATGAAATCCAAAACAAGATAAGTGAAAATAAAAATTCTAGGCAAAAATAAATAAATAAATAAAAAGGAAGGGATTAAATCACAATGTCATCAATATTCATATAAAAAACTCCCAGCACAGTAGGTTAGGCCGGGATATTTGCCTTCAATAAACGGAAAACAGAGGGTTTTTTCTTTTGTTTGATCTCAAAATATTTTCCTGACCTAATACATGTCAGAAGATGGGACCATACAGGAAAGATCCAGTAGAAGGAACTACATACTACAGAGTACCTTGACTATAATGTCTCTGGTGTGTACAATGAATCCTTTCCATGCAATGAGGAAAGCTTTGCAATCTGAGTGACAGATCTATTCCCATGACACAAGATGGGCATGGAGAAGACCATGGAGAAAGGAGGCACGCATGTTCCTTTTAATTGCCACATGAATGCACAGATGTACAGGAAAAAGGAAAAGAACACCTTCTCACCTAAACCCTGACAATTTTCTCCAGAAAATTTATTTTTATTTCAGAAGGTATATCATCGTGTACCACAACAGTACTTCAGAGATAAGCATGCTTCCACTATAGCTGGACCATGTTGCCTTTGCATCAGCTGGGACTGTGATGACTAAGAACATAGGTGAAGAATCTGCCCCATAAATTTGAGTACAGAAGGATGAACCAGATTTCTCCACTGACCTTTTCTGCCAAAAATTTTCAGATGAAGACCAATAAAATCCATATTTGAGGGCAGCCCATTTTTTTTATTTTTTTTTTAAAGGAATGTAGAACTCTTCTGTTGAAAGAACCCAACACCTAGCAACCAAAAGATAATACACCAGCAAACTGCCCAATCAGTTAGAAATTATTTTTTCTTTCCTACAAATGTTAGTGCCCTCAGTGTTCACTAACACATTAAAATAGAAGGAAAAAAGAAAAACCCATGGTGATGGAAGTTTATTTTATTTTCAGAATTCATGATAGACAAAATAGATTCAGTAGCATTCATATTTTGCTTAACTAAAGTTATAAAGGACCATCTATCTTGTCAATCTGGTGTACGTCAACATTTTCCCACTGACTATGCCAAACTAATTTATGCTGAGAAGGGAGCTCAGTGCAGCTCATCATTATACTCTGTGCCATGCAATTCAAAGATAAATACACACATTTTTATCTCTGAGTAGAATAAATCTGGAATAAGCCTTCTGAAATTAATTGGGGTTACTGCATTCTTACTCTGATGTCACTCAGATCTGTGTGTGGTCTAGAATAAAAACAGACTATTTGCACAAAAGTAAATGGATTCTACTGCAGGAAGGGATTCAGGTATTTGTGAACAGTATGGCAGTTTATCACCTGAGAAAGAGATTAAGCAATCACCACCTAAGAAGTGGGGCCATTATTCCTCCCTACAGAGGGGTGACTTGGCTGAGTATGGGTCTCCACAGTTTGTATTGTATGCCAGCAAAATAAGGCTGACTTTGAATCAGCATCTCAGCCCTCCTAGAAAAGTCACAACTGGAATTTCTAGACCTTGAACTTATGAAAGTGAAAAATTTGGTTATCCCAGTCTTACACATTAGTCCACAATGGGCTGCATTCTCCACTTCTACAGCACTATACAGCACTACCAACAGTCAAAGCTTTTAAATGCATAGAATTAAAACTGGTTTTGCAAGTCTTATGTACACTAAATAGCACATAATTTAGGCTACAGGTGAAGAGAAATTGTTTGAGCTATTGTCTTAAAGGAAAATAAAGAGAAAAAAAGTCATTTAGTATGAATTAAAAGAAACCAAAACAACTGATTAGAAATATGGAGAAAAGCTTATAATGCAGTATGTATTCTATGTAAATGTTAGAGTAACAATTTCTCTTCCTGTTCTGTTCAGCTGTGTATTACATAGAATTAAATTAGTAGTCCTGGCAGGAGACATCCCTCTTGATATTTAGGGGATTTCACAAGCATGAGTTTACACAGAGTCTGCTCAGCAAGACACGTGATACACCAGAGGAGGACCCAAATAACACGCAGTAGGGATCAGTGCAGGTTCCATTGGTGCTGATAGAATTTTGGTTGTTCTTTTTCTTGAGGCTGCCAATTTTAATAAAAATGACAAAATCCCAAACCGAATGTAACTTTATCATTCAATATAACTGACACTGCAGGAAGTGCAATATGCAGTTAGAAAGAAAATAACTGTATTCTATGTAGCATATCCATTATGTGCTAGCAATATAACAACTTTGGATAATCACAACTGCTTTTTTCCTTTAGCTAAAAATAAATATTGAAAACGGAAGGTAATCATCCATACTGTGAAAAAAAAAATATTCTTTCCGTCTTAAATCATACCGACATCCATCCAATTATCAAGATGCTCATGAGCAAGTCTCCCCACTAAGGGACAAAAGATGGAAGACTGCTACTTTCCCAAAAGAGCAAGTCATTATAGGAAGGAGACACTTTTATAGTTTCTCTGTGTTCTGGCTTGCTAGGAGATAAATAATTTACATCTGATACAATCTTAACACACAATCATTCAGCTACGTATAATGTACTTATGAGACACTAACCCTATCTATGCACGCTAACACTTCTGCTTCCCCACTATATAATTGCATCCATGTCCATGAGACATTTATTCCTATCAACCTCATAGGGTTCTGTGCACCCAGTATGGACCCACGCAAAGACATGATACTCCTGATATGCAAAATCCATTTCCTAACTGAACTGACACCAGGAATTACATCCATGCCTCAGAGTAACAGCAGGAACAAAGAGCATGGGAAGATTATTTGCATTTCTAAATTTATCAGTTACTATGCCTCAGTTTCCAGAATAGAATGTAATAGAACAACCTCTGGCATTCACTTCCACATACTGAGACAACAGAATAAAAAGGTATTTTTTTCAGTCAGCTTTTACCAAAGTAATATATTGGAAAACATTGCTTGCATGTAATGAAAAACTAACTAGAAACAACAGACACAAGTCAAAAGCTCCAGCAATTACACTCTAGAGACAGCACCACTGTATGTTGCAGAAAACTAATAGTTCTTTGGACAGAGAATTCATTGATTTAATGAGTGTCTGATGTAAAAATGAAGAGTTCACCATAACATCTGATAAAAACAGCATAAGACTTTATAGTGAACTAAGATTAGAATTACAGGTTACCCTGGTTACAGCTACTGATGAATTTCAAAAGCAGCCAGAATTAGCTTGAATCATTCATTGCATGCATTAGCGAGCATATGAAGGAAAAAAGCTTGACAATGAATTATCACTTGGGAAGGTAATTTTGATCTGAACTGCTGTTTCAATAAATGTAAACAATTTTTTAATTAGTTTTTTCAATGACTTCAGGTTGTTCTCTTATTGATAGTACCCCAATTGTTATTTGCAAATAAACAGAGGCTTTTCTAAATAAGTTATAGAAGACTTCATAATTAATTTTAGTCTGATCTACTCTTCTTGATAAATCCTCTGGGAAATTAACTCAGATAGATACTAACACAATTATTTATATTAAACTCTCTCTAATCTTCTACAGATAAGTTTACTTTGATAAAATATATGGACTTGGAAGATTTCACAAAACTGGATTTCAAATAACCATTTCAAAATTCAATGAAATACTATGAAACCTGCCAAAAGAACTTTATTAATACATAAACAATTGTAAGATAATTTATCATTTGTACAGTTATTAAAAAACCCCAACAAGATAGGAATGGTGGCTTTCCTAGCACCATGAGTATGTGCTGAAGGAAAAAAAAAAAAAAAAAAAAAAACCACACACACACTAAAAAGACTAAAAAAGTTGCATAGGAAAGTTTACATAACGTTAGTGTTTGGTGTGCCCTAAGCTCAAACTACTCTGAGGATCAAGCTGTCTTAGCTTCACAGGCTATTTCATCCATCATTCATGAGCTATCATCATAAATGACCCTCTTTGGCAAGAAGGCAAAAAATGGAACTGGGCTGCACCAAAATAAGTGTGAGCAGGAGGTAGAGGGAGGCGATTGTCTCCCTCTACTCTCATGAGACCCTACCTGGAGCACTGAGTTCGGCTCTGGAGCACCCAACAAAAGGACACGGATCTGTTGGAGTTCTGGATGCCCCATCCCCTGTTCAAGGGCAGGTTGGACAGGGATTTGAGCAACCTGGGCTAGTGGGAGATGTCCCTGCCCATGGGACACATTCCTGTGAAAGTTACTCTTGTCAAGACAATGTGCTTTTCTGTAACTGCAGTAGAATAATACTATTGATGCCAGTTAACCCTATCCTGCAATACTCATTTTGCCTCTTGCAATTCTCCTAACAAAATCATAGTGTCATAAGTATTGACAAACCAAATTTTAAAATCCAGAATATAGTGGATTTTGAACATTCACAAGTAACTTCATAATCATGAAAACTATGTAATTAAACCTGTCATCTTAAAATAGAAAAAGAGGTAATTCTATAATCACTAAACAAAACACTAGCAAACTTAAGACTGAGAGTTTTTAATTACCTTTCCACACAATATCAACAGCATTGTTTGGATACAGATTCCTGTCTAACAAAGGCAGCATTTCAGGCTTACATCTTACAAATGGAATCAAGATGAAGCTGTAAAGCTTCTCTTTCAATGTCACAGTTTGTAGAAAAGGGTATATAAATGAATCACTTCTCTAATTTATGCTTCCAATGGCAATGAATACAAACCAATGTCAAAAAACTTTTTAAACAACTGTCATTCTATGTAACAGAATAGAAATACACTTATCTCACAGTAGACATTAAAAAAAACCCCACACATACACTGCAAAAATATTGTTATCTTAATTCTTTGTAATACATACTAAGAAACTGAACATCAACAGGAACAAATGAAAAAGATCCATTTACTGCCATGCTAATACAGTAATTTCAGCCAGTTCAGAATCTAACACACACAGCAAAGATTATCACCCTTAAAATATGCATGGTAAATATTTATCCAGATAATCAATGTCTTTTCTTCCCGAGCTAACTAATCTTCAGTTGTAGTTACGTCCCTATGGTACGGGAGAGCTCCTGACAGAGAGATTTAATGCCGGAGAAGAAAGATTAAGCAAGACATTTAAAAAGACTAAAAAAGTTGCATAGGAAAGTTTACATAGCGCCAGCATTTGGTGTGCCCTAAGCTCAAACTATTCTGAGGATCAAGCTGTCTTAGCTTCACAGGCTTTTGGCCATCATTCATGAGCTATCATTATAAGTGACCCTCCTTAGCAAAAAGGTAAAAAATGGAACTAAACACAATGTTCTTTGTAGGTGGAAGTCCCATAACGAAAGCAATCTGAAGATCAGTCACTGCCAATTCTAGCTCCTACTGAAAGTCAGCAGTTTTATGAATAGCAACATTTTCTAAGCCAAGACTTAACAGGGAAAATGCCTCCTATCATGTAGTCTTGCAACTGTCTGTTATCATTTCCTCTACTGTCCCTATCATCCTCCAAGAAAGAAAGAAACAACCATAGGTTTACTTGTAATTGATGCCGGATTTGGATACATTTGCATTTTTCTCTAGTGGTCGATAACTCATTAAATGTAACCACTTCACAATCAAGACATGGAAATAAAATATCTAAATCAAGGCAGTTTAATATGTAAGTGTGCATTAAAAGTCTTTGGGTTATCTAAAGGCCACAGGTTTTCCAGAGTAACAACAAAGGTGAATGATTATCAGTCCAGTTTCCGAAAGTGACATGGCAGGTTTAACATCTATGTGCCAGAATCTACACAATGCTAAAGTTCCTTGAGTTTTCCATGAGAACCTGGGGCTCATAACTTGTAGACACAAGTTAAAAGCTTAGCAAGTGTGTGGTTCCTTCTAAAGACTGTTATATCTAGGCCTATCTATAATCAGAAGACCCATTTATGATGTTTTCTTGCTCTTCTTCAAGCTCCTATTTCCTGTTTTCCTAGATATGCGACATTCAATGGATTAAGACAGATGAAACTGTTCACCTTTTCTTTTGAAGCAGGGCTAATACGAACTCAGTGTAAGATTCTGAGTTAGTGAAAATAAAGAAAAATAGCGTAAGTTTGTATGACAGCTACCAGGCGAGCTCTAAGAGGGCACGGCCTGGGTCTCTCTTTCTGACTTCAGGAATTATATTTCAATAACCAATTGTCCAATGACTCTTTATGATAACATACCGTTGTTTTTCACATAAATGCTTCCACTTCAGCAACACTTTTCTACTGCTTCCCAGCCTTGTCTTCACAGTTAGCTCTAGACTGCAGTTATAGGTTTTACTCTGCATCTCTCATTTAGAGAGATGATCTGCATTCCTCATTTAGTCCCTTCTGACTTCATTATATTTACACATAAACCCTTCTTTTCACCTCTATCCTGGCAATTAGAATTTGGAGCTACCCTATGCTCGCTCCCCTAAAAGATTCATTCTTCCAACTCAGATGGGTGGATGAAAACTATCTATGTAGTTTTATACCAAACAAACAAACAGGAACAAAGGGTCAACAGAGCAGCCTGTACTTTCTAAATGTAAACTATCCAACAACCTGAAACATAGCAGCAAAGCATCCCCTGAATTGTTTAGCAAATGCAAAATTCATTCCTTAAGAGGAAAATCAGTAACTAGGCTCACCCAGTACGCTCTTAGAAGTGAGACAGGCCCACTCGCACCTGGTATGCACTTTGCAGTTCGGAGAAGATAACACTTTATGCTCAGCAAGGGATGCAAGAGGTTGTCTTCCTCCCACTGGAAATGCAATTTGAAAGCAGCTGACAGGCAGCAGAACCAGGGCTACTCCACAAGGTTAGGCAGACCAAGAGCTAAGGTTGACTACAGCACAACAGGAGCAGCAATCTTACCTACCAGGGTGAAGCGCCATAGTATCCAAGCAGGGCTAGGCTGCTGAGAGTAACGTGCTGGTGGCCACCCAGCAATTTCAGACAAGACCAGGTAACAAAGCAAGTCCAAGGCAAATTCTGGAATCCCATTCATCAAGCCAGGATAGCAGGACACAGTGCTAGCTACTACACAGCTCATGAAAGATGTAGGAGCCATGGCCACAGCTTAAGTGTAGCTCCTAAAGAGCAGAGAGTGTGTGGGCGGTGGCCCCAGGTGAGCCTGTTCCTCCAATCAAGGCTCCTTGGTGCACTCAGGGCCCTGGAAAAATGTTCTCCTGCAGAGAGCAGTCTCCTTCACTAGCAAATGGTGTCAGCTCCACACTGGCAGGCACCAAGAGGATGAAAAGAGGATGAATTTTGTCTTGGAGATTGTGCCTGTGTCACTGCACACACAGCTTCATCCCATGGCATTTACGTATGGGGCCCCCCAGCTTTCTTCACACCCCATGAGAAAAAAATGCTGGTGCTGAAGCCAGGAGCTGCCAGCACCTTCTTAAAGATGCTTAGTAGCAGGCAGGGATTTAAAAGCTGACGCTGTTGAACTTGACCATGTATTTGCTATACACCTTTACTTTCTGAGCAAATTTTATGGATTCTTTAATAGAGTCTTTTAAACTTTAGGTTTAAAACTTATCTAAATCTTTTAAACTAATGGGTTAAGATGCACAGTCTTCCTAGACAAATAGCTTATACATACAAAATCATATGTTGGCAACAATTCAGCTTTCTTTTCCCCATTCAAAACATTCTTTGTCTGGTACCTGGTTGAAATAACCTAACCTGTCAATTCTGTGGCTCTAAAAAAGATTGATATCAGCTGAAATCTGCCTGTAGTCCACATTTTAAATCCTAAAACAATCCAAATGTAGTGCTGTACTGGAGGTTTCTTCATCAGAGACAGATATTTTTTTTACAGGAAAATAAAACCTCCCAAAAATAAAGTTCTAATGAATACAACTTGGCTTGATAAATCTAGGCACAGAAAGAAATTTGCTAATATTCTGCACCATAGCTAAGTGAACAAGGAGTTGGGAGCAAAAGTTTACTTGCTATTATATGTTTAATTTGCATTTTATTTTGTTCCTGGGTGAAAAAAGAAATGCCAAGAGAAAATAGCAGAAGTGGGAGAAAATGGAACATAAACTTTTGGTGGAAGGGTATAATAATTCTCATCAGAAATACATTTATAGTGAAATGTAAGTTTTTAGAAGTTATTACTTCTGTCTGCAACGCAGTCTTGATAGTGTATGATTTATGTTTTCTATTTTCTAAGCAAGCATGTTAAAAGTTATTAGATGAAATAGAAAGCAAATCATAGAACACTAAAGTATTTTTCTAGTCAATTTTCAAAGTAAAGACACCAAAAACAGTCATTTAGTCCTAGGCTTTTATGATTTCCTAACAAAAGTATCATTAATATGATTTGTTTGAAAAAAATCTGCTTGCAATTATGAATAGTTCACTTGATTTATGCCAGTAAAGCTACAAAAAGGTGAATCTGCAAAAAGAAATTTCTATAAACAAGCTTTTAACCTACAGTTTTGAGGGTTCAGGATTTATAGGTAAAAAATTATAGACACAAATGGTTTCATGAGCAAATTCATGCTCTTAAATATTTGAGAAAAAGATAAGTACTTATCAAGTTTCTGAGACTATTCCCTGACCTAAAAAAATTGATGGTCAGGCTTCTACTTTCATTTCACAGTGCTTACACACCAGAGATGTTCAGCCTTGCTTGATTCACAAGAGGTTTTCATTGGCCCCTGTCCTTAGGGTACCCCATCAGTTAAATAAGGTGCATCCCCAGAAAGGCTACTGAGTGTTAGGGACACCTGCCTAAGTTACATAAATCTTTCCATGTGTTGCGTAAAGTGTGTAGGTCTTCAGTTCTGCCTCTGCACCAGGGACACCTACAGCTGACTGCCACGATGGCCTGTATTGTGGCAGCTGTATGTCCTTTGGGACCGCTGACCGCTGTTGTGGTCACAGTTCTAGGATGGGGCATGTCCCACACTGAAGCCATAGGCATATATTAAACAGAGGTGCCTGGCAATGTCCAGTGCCTCCAAGTTTAAGTGGCAAATGATAAAATTGGAAGCATCTGTTTTCCTAGCACCTAAACTGGCATCCAGATCCAATTTTTGTTAACAAAGTTTACTTAGGGAATTAGCTATTGTTAACCTATGAATACCACACAAAAAGTTTATAATTTCATTTCCATATTTTAATATTTCATGCTTATGTCGTCTTCTCCCACCCCCCAGTTTGTTGTGGTTTAACCCCAGCCAGCAACTAAGCCCCACACAGCCACTCACTCACTCACCCCTGCATTGGGATCTGGGAGATAATCAGAAAAGTGAGAAAACTCATGGGCTGAGATAAAGACAGCTTAACAAGTAAAGCAAAAGCCCTGCAAGCAAGCAAAGCAAACCAAGGAATCCATTCACCACCTCCCATGGGCAGGCAGGTGTTCAGCCATCCCCAGGAGAGCAGGGCTCCAGCATGCGTAACAGTTACTTGGGAAGACAAACACCATCACTCCAAACGTCCCCCTCTTCCTTCTTCTTCCCCCAGCTTTATATACTGAGCATGACCTCATACGGTATAGAATATCTGTGTGGACAGGTTGGGTCAGCTGTCCTGGCTGTGTCCCCTCCCAGAATCCCGTGCCCCTCCAGCCCTCTCGCTGGCAGGGCCTGAGAAACAGAAAAGTCCTTGACTTAGTATAAATATTACTTAGCAACAACCAAAACCATCAGTGTGCTATCAATGTTGTTCTGACACCACATCTGAAACGCAGCGCTGCACCAGCTCCTGAGAAGAAAATTAACTTTATCCCAGCTGAAACCAGGAGACTGTTGAAATTCTCTTAGCTACACTTACTCCTACTGCAAAAAGAATTCACCAACTTTCATCAAAGCTCTGGCCTTTAAAGGCAACTTGATATGTTGACAAAGAAGTATTATTATTTTTCTGAAAAGAGAGAAAACTCTGCCCTCTAAAAGAAACAAAGAAGGAGAGGAAATTGTTTGAAGTATTAAAATCTGTCTGCAGTGAACCATTCAAAAGACAATAGCAGGAGAGACCTTTACTGAAAGGATAATGAGAAAATCACTTAGCAGGCAGTACAAAGGGTATTTATATGTGAAGCCTTTCCCTTGTAGCTTTTTGGTTTTTAAAAATAAACAGAGGAAAGAAACTAACAAGAAACTAAGTTGTTGCAATTTAAGGTGCCACCAGTGTCATTGGCCATGCCTTCTGGATGCCTGAGTGTGAAAAAAAATGTGTCAACATTTGTTTTAAGAATTTTTCTTCTCATATGCGTTGAGCTAAATAACAGCATATATACCAGTAGCATTAATTTGATGGGGTCCTACATTCAATTTTGTGTAAACAAAAATAATAAAAGCTAAGAAACAAAGTTTGGGATTAAATGGAATAAATTTGGGGAAAATAGTTTTCGTAACAGAATAAATACACTGCTCTTCAGACTCAAATTGATGTAGTGTTTTGCTGATATAGCTACTCTCTCAGTCTTTTTGAAGTAAGGAAATGGCATTTCTTCTATTTTATAGAGGAAGAATTGCAGCACTACATGGAAAAATTACTTGGAAGCAACAGTATCACTCTGGAGTGCTGAGTTGAACCCATGACTCCAAAGATAAAGTAAATGATAGAAGTTAAAATCACAGCTATTTCCTTTCAGCTTCCCTTCTGCTTATTGAGTAATTTGAAAGATTGTAGTCTATTCCAAATCAACAGAAGTCCCCTCTCCTCTTATAATATTCCTTTGTCTTTTTCTCAGGGCAGACGAGGTGCGGCAGCTGCACCAAAAATCTGCTTATGAAGTTGGTCTGCCAGGCCAGAAGTGATAAAAATCCTTGCTATAGCACTACCGTGGAATGACAGAGCATGTGAGTTCATAGAGGTATCTTCTGAGCACTTTTCGTGACCATTAAATTCACTTCTCAAATAGAAAAGAAATTCAATGGGGTAAAATAGCCTCTGCTGACTAACATTTTCATTACATAGCACCACACAGCTCAGAAAAGAATGGTCTGTTACTGCTGTTTTCTAATGAGTGTTTATTATCCCCAGGCATGCTGCAGTGTGAGAGTACTGCCCGTGATTAATGATTTTACCTGCTGCAAAAAAGCAATTGGAGAAATGTCCATTTCATTTATTACCTGAGAAACACTACTAAAGTGTAACTATTTGAGTACTTATAGAGGAAGACACTTTGTAATCAATAATGAATAGATTCAGTCACCTTAAAAGCCATATAATCTAGAGTTTAGAAGTAACACCTTTTATGAATTGACAGACTTCCCCTGCTGGTGATTGAGTTACAGAAAAGCTTAATCTTTCAGATGAAGATGTTTTGGAAACTTCTTGTCATAGAAGGAACTATGCTATCTATGCTGAAAACAGACCACCAAGTCTGGGGATGAGCAGGTCACACACATTATAAATTTTGGTCCTTCTAGTCCTGCAATAACTCCAGCTTTAGAGTCACACTGGTTGTAAATTGGTTCTGCAGCGGTGACAGTGTTCACGTCTACATGATTCAGTGTATTTATTAGCGAGGTCAAACATCTCTGCAGATCTCAGTGTGGTCTGACTTCCTCTTTCATACCTGCCAATGTTTTTGTACCTGCAAAGTGAACTGCAGCTGCCTACGAGTTTCCACTCTGCTAGCAACTTAATGCATGTTGAAGATAGATTTCTCGTCTCTAATGGAGGAGATAAAGAATAACTACAAACCTCAGAGCTCAGACATTATGGCATTCATCTAGCACATTAAAAGTACAGGTTCAAGCTATTCATTTTAAGCAGTAATTAAAATCTGAGCCTACTATATGATGGATTCTAAGTATTTCAAGTGCCTGGTGCCTGCCTATCCTGAGGTAGGTGGTTTTCTGTCTCATCTTGTGTATGTCTGCCTTCATCTCTCATTTTGACCAGATCTTCCATTCTGCATCTATTCAATGTTTAGGATCAGCAAAGATATAGTTTAGGGGAATCAGCACTTTTCAAACAGAAAACCTCTAAATCTTTTACAGAACATACCCAGCTGATTCCAGTTGTGAATATTTATTACCCTGAGGTCTTCCACCCTACTGAATTTCAAAGGTCTTTTGCAAGCAGTTGAGGTGTTGAAAATGTTCAGAGAAAGGTTACAAGAACCCTCTATAATAAGAAGTGCCAGGCAGCCTAAGTATAAAAATTGCTACTAGTTCCTCCAGCAAAAATTAGCTAGGATAGCACTGCAATAATGATGGCAATAGAAAATACGAATGTCTCTAATTCCCAGATGGGCTGTTGTCCTGTAACCTACAGATCTGTCTGGGGTAATTTTCTCTTTCATTGACATTCATATCCAAGTGCCCTAGCAGCTATCCATGCAGCCCCAAGAATGTCAGAGATGACATTCTGAAGAACAGCAGCTCCAGTGATTATACAGCCTCCCTGCTCCAGCTACTGTCTCACTGCAGAGCATATACCAGTATCGGTAAATCTTGCATAACTCCTAAAGCATAACCTGATTAATTATCAATACCACGCATAATGGTTTCATGGCAGCTTTTAGGTCATCATGAAAATAATAGGAAAAAGGATATTGTATAGCCATGTGTCAATATGCCTGCAGTATCCACAGTACTATTTGTAAGTGTGAGCCATCGCTGCTGTTTAAACTCACTTCCAGGAATTTAGATTTGAGTCAGGACACTTATTTTCAACCAGGAGATGAAAGGTTTAAGTCCCACCCTGGTTTTAAGCTGTGCAGTTCCTCTGACTCCTGTGGAACAGCTTCAGTCATATGCTGATATGAACAGTATCAGAATTAGACAAAACGTCTCTAAATAGTCATGTTCTGGCATGTATCATGGCCACTACTGCTGTCACAGTGTCTCCAGGTCTTGCTGACACACTGCCTGAGCTTCCCTTTCAGCCACAGAAGATACTGCAAATGTCTGTTTCTTTGACATCACATTTCTTCCTACGTTGTCCTTCTTTAATGGAATCGTTCCCATTTCCTTTTCCTGAAATGACTTTTTCAGTATTAAAAAATGAACATAAAAAACCCTGTAAAATGAATCTTCCAGCCCTCCCTCCTCATTTCACCAATCGCAGATTGTTCAGAGCTGCGTTCTCTTAAGCAGCAAGTTCTTATGTAAACCAAACCATCACTGTGTTTGTGTCCCTCTTTCCTCTCAGAAAGTTTTTAATATATCCCCCATATATATCCCTGTATTTCCTCTCATCCCTTTTCCAAACAATGGCTCTTAAATTGACCACTGGATCTCAATCTCTCTTTTTAAACTCCTGAGTATCTATTTGTTCCCTCCCAGGCCTGACCTTCCAACCAACATCTGGTCTATGAAAAGATGCAGGGGCAAATGGAAGTTAACCTGGATTTTCATCTCTCTGGATACTCAGGTGTCTCAGCAAAAGCAAAGCAAGTTTTTGGCAAAAGAATTGACAAACCCACAACATCCTGAGAGTATTTTTTCTACATGTTCCTAAAATATTGTAATAAAACATTTTTGCTTCGCATTTTTGCTTGCTGAGAGAAACTATTTGTACAGCTTTTCCTTTCATCTCAACCAAAGAAGATCATGCGTCTGGTACCTGTCATATGTACATGGCCATAGTGGCAGGAAACTTGCATAAAACACATTTCTTGTTTTATCTAAATAATCCCATTACCTGCCACCAAATAGTGTAAACAATGCAATGCACAGAGACAGATATCAAACTGGATTTGAGTCAGAAAGCTAGGGAGGAAAACATTAATTTATATTTCAGAGTATGGAAAATACTCCTAGCAAGTACATTTGAGTCTTGCTTTGTTCACATCAAAACCAGGTTGCAGGGGCAGCTCATTTCATTTCTATGTGAATAAATCGAAGGATGGAATATTCACAGAAAACCAGGTGGCTGAAGACAGCAAGCAGAGACTAAATACTTACCTTTAAGGCAACTTAAGCATAATGATATGAATCTTCCAGTTTCTCACTTTGCAGTTTGCTTTTTATCAAACACTTTAAAATGTAGCATTCCATAGGGCCGGGAGAGGCAGGTTAGAAGTGTGATGTGTCTCTAAACCACTAATACCTACTCAATTGATCAAACATCTAAAGGAAACCACTCAGTTTTCCAGTCTTGTCGAAATCTGTCCTACGTTTGGATTCTCATCCCGCATCCTCACAAGCTGGTCTTAAAGACAAATGGGGGGGGGGGGGGGGGGGGAGTTGCCTCACAGTCTGGGGAGGAAATAATTGCTCATTTGAAAGCATGATGAATCAGAGGTACCAGGAATCTGTACACACTGCAGAGTGAAAGGCAATGTCAAAAGAAAAGAACAGTGAAACAAGAGGATGAGTAGAGTAGAGCATAAAGAACAAAGGAAGGATGGGGAAGGGAGAACAAATGGAGGCCTTCGGTAAATGCATAGAAACTGAGGAGAGCCACGAAGACTGGAAGTTAGTCTAGTGAAAACTAACCTGGAAATATTGTGCCACTTCCTAAACTACTTACTACCTAGTCTTTCCTTGCATAGCATGTGTGTGGAACTGGGTTTTGGTCCAGTTCAGCACTTAGTGCCAACAGATTTAAGTGACAAGCTTACACTGAGACACACGGGAGAGACACAAATATATACACAAGACAAATTTCAATGACAGGATTATATCTCTGCTGAAGGATGTAATATGTGGCAATGAAAGAATCAATGCCCCTGGCCAAACAGCTTTCAGTGAAGCTCTGCTAAAGATCTTTGTGCTTCTGAAGGGTTAAACTTAAAGAAAAAAGAAGTGATACATAAACTGCAGAGCAGTATTTGACATACTGTAAACCCAGAACTCTGTAAACAAGGACGGTTAGGTAGCTCACAATGTACACAAAGTTTTTATTATATTTAAATTCTGAACATTATTAATAAGGCAAATAACAATATAATGACTCTGTCACAGGGCAGTGAAAAAAAAAAAAATCAGTCCCCAAGCAACGAACAATCTAAATGTGAGGCTGAGACAATAAGAGCAACATGCACTTAGCTCATCAACCTTTTATGGGTTTCAAACCTCAAACACTTTCATCTATCCCATCAGACTACTATGAATGAAAACAAACATTAAGATACTCATTCCCCTTCTGTAGTCTTATTCAGGCCAAGCATGAGTTGAATATGAAAATGTGAAGGCCCATTTTCACTTTGTGCCGTGGGTGTGAATTGTGCTGCTTCCTGAAAAATATTTTGTTGTGAAAGGCCCTGTCCCTGCAGAAAAACTGTGAAATAGAGAGTGAATGCATAGGTGAATGAGTAGTAGAAATGCTTTTGAGAGAACAAAGGATGAACAAAAGGGGCTAATATTCTGTAAGTAGCATCTTAGGTTTTTGCATATTTCAAATGGAAGCAGGAAGATTCAAAAATTTAAAACTTGACTTCTGTGTAGTCCTTGCTATCATTCCCCAGTTCTTTCCTACCTTTGAAGTTATATCACTGCAGGTACAATAAAATATACCCAAGACAGAACTGTTTTACATGTCTTTCCAAGGAACCATACCTAAAGTCACTTCAGAAAGATGTACACCACTAAACGTACTGGGAATGTTGCTGTTAGCCTTAACAAGCAGAGTGTTAAAGCTTTAGTGCATAATAAAGCAGCCCAGTGACTTAATGGTGCTTCTCATTGAAAGCATATTGTATCTGTGGTCTGTGATCTGTGCATATTCCCAAGTGATTTGGCATGCTGAAGGTTTTATCATCAAATGGTTTAAAACTTTCTTATACTAGTCAGGAATGTAAAACTCCAAAAGACAGCTATAATTCCTTCTCTCCTGCAATCTCACTTAACTGTAATGAGTTTCATTCAATAGGATTGAAAAAAACAAAAGGAAACTGCCAGCTGTTAGGCAAATGGAATTTTAAGGCTCCCGGACCTGTCAGAGGCGGGGAACAAGCCCTGTTATGGCAGTGAAGGGAGGACAGACAGAAAGGGATGAACAGGGAAGAGGCTCACTGACGCTCTTTAAGGCCACATATGATAGGTGGGAAACATTGAGGAGCAAGGGAAATGGATCCCTACTTTTCTCCATACCCTAGAGAAAAAGTTATCAAGCTTTTTTGTCATATACTAACCAAATTATAATCTGCTATTATTTCGCAACACAATTTGAGAAACACTTCCACATCAGTTCTCAAACAATGCAGAGGAGGAAGATATTAATGGGAATAGAGATGTCAAGAGGAAATCCCTAGGCATTGCAGCAAGGTGGGACTGCCTTTTATCAGTTTATCTGGTTAATCCAATTTTTCTGGTTATTCCTGCAGAAGTAATCCAATTTATCTAGTTATTCCTGGAAAAAAAAAAAAAAAAAAAAGGCATATTCTATAATACAGTCAGCATCCCAAAAAGTTCCACAGCAGTCATTTTCTTAAACTACTTTCCAGAGTAGCACCTATTTACACAGCAACTTTTGAGATAAATTGAGATAAATTCAATCTTTTTTAACAGACATGTAAATCATGACTTCCCAGTGTGGGAGACAGTAACTGCTACAGGGGAAATTAGTGTCAGAATTTTTATAACTTTTCAGGAGTTAAATTTTCAGTGCACAGATCCAGTTGACCTTGAAAGCAGATTAATTACATACTCCTCTGACCAAAACAAATTTGTGATTTTTTTTTTAATTTTCTTTCAAAATGTACCGCAGCTGTTTAACAGATTTTGTCAACAATAAAAAGCTTTTTGACTGCTTGCTCATTTTTCATACCAAAAAGCTAATTGTTTTCATGTAATTCCTGTGTTCTCAAAGAGCCATTTTGCATTTGAAAAATTTTAGAAATGCAGGGAGAAGGGGTCTTCCCCCCCCCCCCCCCCCCTTTTCTCTGCTATTTCATTAAAAGCACATAGCATTTACTTGTTAAATAAGTTTGGCTACTGGAAGTGATGCCTCCCTGTTAGCAGGGAGCTGTGTCTCAGTTCGTTAGCTCTGGTGAGATAGCTGGTAAATCAGCATCGGTAGAGGGATGCTAAAATGGCTCTACAGCTTTCTAGTACCCAAGCTGGTATATCTTTTGCAGATCAAGCCAGAGTATCCCCGCTGCACTGGGCTTGTTTAAACACATCTGTTTTAATGCAGAGAAGAAGCAAATACCAGTAATTGCTTCCTCCTTATTCTCATTACTGTGGTCATAATACTTAATTCTAAAAAGGAGAAAATAGCTTCCAGATAATTTGGTCCATCCCATCCCCCCCAAAGTCTGTTCTTAAAATACACACATACAGAAACAGACAGGAAGAAAGGAAAATTAGAAAATAGTATCTGGAAAATATGAGCATTCTGTCTTTATATCTGGGGGGTGGGGGTGGGGGTGGGGGTGTGCGGAGGGAAAGGATGGGATGGCTCCAATCATAATCACATTGTATTAAAAGCTGAAAAATAGCCAACATTTTTATTTTAAATCTTCAAAGTGTACTGGTTTCTTCTCTTGAAGAATGCCTTTTTGAAGGTCACAAGGACTGTGCAAGAATTTTTACTTTCTTTTAAGAGAAAAATGTTTGACTCTTACAAGACAGTGGTTAAAAACTTAAATTCTGATTAATCAAACAGCTACCCTCAAAGGCAGTTAAGTAGACCACAAAAGTTTTAAACTATAATTTTTGAAAGACAACACTTGACAGTAGAATAATAAATTCACAATGTCTGTACCCTTAAGAATCTGAGTTCAATTTATTGTAAAATCTAGAAAACCCAGGGGAAGTTAAGGAGGCTGAAGACTTGCTCTTCTTTGAAAGAGAAAAAAATTCTGAAAATTCTCAGGACCCTCTCAAGGCTACTTGTTAAGGACTTAATGCAGATCTCAAACAGTGAAAACACTTTGTAAACTTCATTTTACTTCACTTTTCATCACTGATATCTGTAACAAAATGTATCCTTGTAATACATCACAAATGAGGTTGGGCCTCATTTATTGTCAGCTTTTTAAGAGCTAAGGTGAAATTCAGCTCTTGAGCCATTTCCATCTTTTATTCACAAGCAAATGAAACCCACCCTATACAGCCTCTCCCTTAGCATTAGAAGTTATTCTGAAGAGCCTTGCAGCACCTGTTCAACCAAGCTAAGTATTATCTTGCCTAAAATTTAGCACACAACTTTTACAGTCTGTACACATGAAATCTTCAGAAGTTAATATACATAAGCATGGATCACTTTTGGCTTTTGAACTAGACAACTACATGTAGATATTTTTCGGTGTCTGAAATCTGGTTTAGATTATTAAAATTATACCAAAACACACAAAATGTTTCCCTACAGGTTTTGTTGACAGATTTATATGTTAGCCAGAATCTTCTCTGCAAGGATTAGCCTCCGCCCATCTCATCAGGATGGAAGTTACTGAATATTTCTGGCAGACAAAATACATGTAAGATGTGACAGTTCTCAAACATTTGTAAAAATGCTCTATCTAATCTTGAACAAGCACTGAAGGCAGGCCAGCAGTGTCTGGTCATACAGGTTGCAATGTCAACATCCAGACTGATAGACACGGTGTTTTATGGGGGAGAGTCTGCAGCTGGTGGCTACCGTGATATACACTGATTGCTGTGCTGTTAAAGTATGTGTCTGCTCCCCTCGATCCCCTCTAAGGGACAAGAAACAGTAAAAACAGCCACATCAGCTGTGTACAATTCACAATATACAGAAACATTAGGATACAGGCTAAGTAAAATCCAGGCACCTGTGAAAGCGTAGGAAAAATCTTCCTCCATACTTTTATACCTTTATTCATTTAGTCCTTTACCATGAAGTGTTAGATGGACCCATTAAAATTCAGTGGCAGGCTACAGAGTGCTGAAGTGTGAATTTGCATACTAATTAACAACGCAAAGTTTTGCAATCAGAAATATCAAAGACACATTGGACTAATCTCTGAAGGGAAAAAGTTCTGATTCTGCTTGATATTTGCTAAAAAATATGAACCAGCTACCAATTATAAAGTATCCCTGACTGACAGATAAAATCAGTATGGTTGTAAGTAATTTAAGCGTGTCTAAGCTCAAATCATATCTTCAGGAGCAACTTGTATGACATAAGATTTCATTGCATGAACTAAGTGAAGAACGAAAGACTTTCCAAATTTTCCAACCTGATTCTGTGCTGAGAAGAAATGAGAAATCAAGGCAGACTTTCCATACTTTAGTGTCCTCCACCAGCTAGGCAATCACATGTGATTGTATTCGGAATATAGTGAAAGGCAGAGATAATCTCCTTTCTTTTTGAGTGACAAGGTATAAGAGTCTTGTCCTGAGAGTTGACTAGCCTGTCTCCTGTTTTGATAGCTCATATGGCTCATGGGTACTGTATTTTTCACCTATTCTGGGGTGAGTTTTCTCCAGACTGTTTCCTTAGTCCATTTATCCTTCCCCTTTCCACTCTTTATTAATATTTTAATTTATTAAAATATTACATTCACCACTCCAGTTAGAGAGCCTGTCTTTGTCTAACATCTTGCTGTTGCAGTTTCTGTATCATTTAAACCTTTCAGATGCTTTGGATCAGGTGGCAGCATCAACTGGGCAATAGCACCACCACAAGCAGTCCCACAAAAGTACTTCTTAGGCAGACATTGAACTGTTTCTTTTATGCTTCCATGAAAAACTCACAGGATATGCAATGTGCAATGACAACAGGAACTGGCTTTTGTGTTTAAATTCCCAATTACAGCCTCGTGGAGAGGCCCTTACAAAACAGCTTGTGCAATCCACCTCAATGGCACGGAGAGCAGACCCATGTTTATGCAAATCCCACCATCCCCAGTACTCAGCACCGAGGGCTCTGAGCCAGCAACATCAGCACAGCAGTTGGAAAATGTTGTGGAAGGCTCACTTGTAGCTGCCTGCTCTCCTCGGGGTTGTTCAGGCTTAGTCTAAGCTCTCCCCAGAACAGCTCTCCTCACCTGTGCTGCCCAGCACGGTGGGTTCAAAACCTCCAACAGTCAGCTCCCCAAAGGCCAAAACCAGGCACTGGAAAATGAGGATATGAAAACTATCCTATTTTGAAACTCTAGGTCTCAGTGGCTGGTTGGCTGGTGGCCCTTTGCAAAAGAGAAAGCCTCACAGGCTTAGGGAGGTTGGACAGGTATGGAATCGTTAAGGGTGCAGGAATAAAAGCCCCAGATTCAGAAACAAATGCATTGCTTTTCTTTGTAGTCATTTATGGCACATAGTTCCTCAGTAATATCTGGAGTCCGTGTCTGATGTTACATGTATGCTTAGAATATTCTGCAAGCTCAAAGCTTAGCAGACAAATGTAGTGCCACAAAGTCACCATTGTATCAAATAAAAGCAAGCTAAAAATAAACATGACATCACCACCTCAATCAGAAAAATTCAGCATCATTTATGCATGTAGAAATATTGAACTAAATTTTTCCATGATTTAGTTTTCTCTCCTGTTCATACTAGTTCTTCTTCTAGCACTGTAAAGTCATCAGTAATATCCCTTACATTTGGTGTTTTGTTTTATTTCCTCTTGTCTGAGCATTGCACTTTCAGGTATTCCAATTATATATGAAAGATGGGTCCCTTTTGCTTCACCGTAGATGTTTTGCATTTCTCATTTGAACTTTGTAAATGAGTGTTGCCAACTTTACTTAACTTCAAAAGCTATCCTTCTGATCTGTCTTACCAGAGCTTTTGATTTTTAATGTCTAATTTTTTTAGGTTTTAGCTATACAGCTCTTAATTCTATGCTTACAGAAGGAAAGCATACAATAAAGTGTACAATGCAGCTGTTATTAAAGAAGCCACTTTACAATAATGAACATGGAATATCAAGCTTCCTGAATTAGACTAAAAGAGAAAAATACAGAAAAGAGAAGATACTAAGAAACTACAAAGACAATGAATTAAAAGGAAAAAAGAGTCTGTCACAAAAATGGCAATTGACCCAAGAAATTTTCAAAATTATACCAGTATCATAGGGTTTCTGAATGACATTTTTTTCTGTCAAACAGAAATCAATATGCTAGAAGATTTCATCAGAGTCCGATAATGCTCTGACAGCTGGCACATGTTATGATCAGTTGTGGTAACTTTTGGGAAAGGGCAGTGTGACTGCTGGCATCGCTAACTATGCACACAGGTAAGTTTTTAGGTTCAGCCTCAGCGACTTTTTTTTTTTTTTTTTTTATCTTTAAAGTGTCAAGGAATCCATCATATAATAAACTAAAAATTTCAGTGCAGTTGGCAGCATCATACCATCCCTTAAATGTCAAATATATTCTTTAATAATTTTCTCTCAATATTGTATAACTTTGTACAGCTCCACACCAATGCAGAATGGCCTGATTCTGCTATTTCTGTAACCAATGGTATAGCATTGCTGCTGCCAGTATGGTGTTCTTTACCACCACTGAGTATCTCCAGTGGGAACCAGGTCAGCCCGTGTTTAGCAATATTTACATCCCTTACCATGTTTGAGGATTAAATTTTAGCAACATGGCAACTTTTCAAAAATTTATAAACACCAGCCATGGTCTTGCAGTGTAGGCAAAGATTGCTGTCCCTTCACTGTCAATGTAGAAACAGTCACAGAAAGGCTGGAGGTGTCCCTCGGCCATCAGGAAGCTGGTTACACCATACTGATCTCCAGAACTGCTGCAGAAGATTTTAGGTTTATACTCCAGATTATTTTTTTTTTGTTTGTTTGAGATGTTTACAGCTGTTTGGTAGTAGCTGTCAGAGGGTAGCAATGTGGACTTTAATTTTCCTTTTCTCAACTTTCATAGCTAACCATTTTATCCGGTTCCTGCTTCCTTCCTTGCATCGCCTCTGCTGGGTTTCTAGTCAAAAGTCTTGCATTTTGCATTGGAAACGATCCAGAATTAGAGCTTGGGTAGTGTGACTTTTCTGGGTTGGTTGAACACTTGTTAGACATTTGTGAATCTAGCATAAATTGTATGCCGTTCTATAGTGGCCTGTTAGATTAATTTGCCATACTGATTTTTAAATGGTTTACCAAAGAAGTTGTTTTATTGATAGTTTTATTTATAGTTGTTTAAGTTGTATTATTTGTTAGTGTTTGTGCTGACATTAGTCTGCTTTGGACATTTAATTTAGGACTCCATGGACCACAGTTAAAAGCTTATGTTCCATCCATGGTGTGAAGTAGGGACCTCCAGGACTGTGATTTAAAACACCTAATGAGATACCCCACGTAGGCATTATGTATCTCTCCATAGGTTTTTGTCTATCCCTTTTTCATCTATCCAAATTAGCACATTGCTGAGTAAGCTCTTATGTGCATTTCTTACATATCCTTAATCAGTTGCATGTGAAGAGCAAAACTTCCACTCACTGAGCAAATTCTATTTTTCTTTAAAATTCACCAACTGTTTCTTTAGTTTCAATTTACAGAGTTTTCAACTCTTTATGTTTGTCCCAGCATTTATTCCTGTTTCAAAATTTTGTCACAAATATTTTTGTCTCGGTATCTTTGTGGTAAATATGTCCCTGTCATATTCTGGTACCCAGATTACTGGATAAAAGACTCTGCACCATTTCTGGGTATGTATTTTTCAGAAGCCCCCCCCTCCACGCATACTAACACTTCTGTGACTAGGCACAAGCAGGAGTACTACGTGCATGTATTCTCAGTAAGAAGTAACAGAACACCAGCAATCATGACCATTCAGCTCCACTAGAGCTGAAGCATTAAGAGGTTCATCTCTATTTTGCTTGTCAGTATATTCCTTCTATCATAACAACACCTGCCTTACTACTTTTATGAAGTGTATGCTCTGTATTTCACTCTTTTCATTACCCTTTGAATGCTCTACTCTGCCCTTTATCTGTTTCATTACCACAGTGCCTATCACAAGAGGCTGATGACATCTGAAACTGCACGGCAAATCCTGATACATAAATGTGTACTTGGAGGTAATTCACCGCAGCAGGTGACAGTCATAATGTGCCTGGTTGAAAACCGGCATGATGCCCGGGGCATGGTGGAGGTGGACTGTTCGGTGTGATACCGCTTGTGTTAAGTACTGCTAAAAGAGAGTATAACCAAAGGAAAGAGCTACAGGACTCGGTGCTACTGTGTTCATTCTCACCTCCAACACTAAAAAGGCGCGTTATAAACCTGTCATCTCCAAGGTGTTAAATACAGTGCTCTGTGTGCTTACTGTTCACGTTGTCTCCATGAGAGCTGACCAACACACAGCTCCCAACACTGCTCAGCACCTAAGGACAAAGACAGACACAGTGATGAGTTGTCAGCATCCTCAAGAGGAGATAGTAGGACGTGGAACTTTCTGTACTGGGGACAGGCTGTGTTCAGGTGTTTTCTCTGGCTGTCAGTGAATGATTTATAGATGTAGTGAAGTTCACATATTTTTACAGCCATTTGGGGCTGGGAATAAGATGGGTGAAATGACACCCAGACCGATTCATATCCTACTCCTACAAAAAAACAGGGTGATACTGATACATTAGGAGTAGAACTGAAAGTTATAACAGGCAGCAGTAACAGAATGATGAAGATCAGTGGACTTAAATCCAGAGAATAAAGCAATATAATGTGGGAAAAGGATATTCACGAGGGCAAATAGTGGGTTTTAAATGAAACTTGACTGAGTCCTGTCTTCAAACAGAGATGGGGAGGTGAAGTGAAGCAGGAATATCTGGTGAAAAGGGAATGAATATAAGGAGTAGGAAACCCCCTTCTGGCATTTGTTTTAAACAATATGACATGTAAAAGAATAAGCACGTGAGAGAGATACATGAATGTTACACATGTGAGAGACAGGAAAATAGTTCTTGATTTTAATTTTTGCATTGGTTTTGAGCTTTGCAACTGAAGTAAGATAGCATTGCTATTTTTCTATTATTTTATTTTTTAAATCATGTTTGGCAATCAAACAGTTCATGTTATATTACTTTGCAATTCGGTTCTTTTAAAAGGTATATATAAATCAAGCAGAAGAGCTAGTTAACCTTGAATAGGTTACTGTGCATGTGCTATTGCTCTTGAAGACTTTTAATACTTTGCTGCTTTGGAAAAGGCCACATTTCTCCCAGGCTTGTGATGTAATCAGAATTCTTCTTCTCTTGGGTATCTGCTCCTATGGAATGAGCTAAGTGAGAGTTTAGCTGTGAAAAGCATCTCATTCATCCATGATGCACACTGAACCTTGAACAGGCAATATAGTTGAGTAGCCCTGTTACGTCTTGTGGTTTTGACAGATAAGATTATTTCTGGTGTAGAACACTGGCCATATACCAATAGCTGGTTTGTGTTCAATTTTTCCTAATGGATTTCTAAAGGAGTGTAATGTTGCCACTTGGGTAGGTTAAAATAGATTTCTAGATTTTCTGACACCACCTCATGGACCTTCATTAATTCCCTTTCCCAGAATCCATTGCTATATCCATATTTCTAGGCATTATTTTCCTTTAGCACAGTACTAATTTCAGACTTCACAGCTATACAGCTACAGAGGTGGGCTCTAACTCAGGGTCATAAGGTTATGCACAACCCTGAGTACTTCATCATATACTAAGGTGTTGAGGGCTTTCCAGCCATCCTTGAACATCTATAGATTCTGTATCATAGCACCCAGGTACCCTTATAGACACAGCTGTAAAGAAAGATTTTGAGGTGGAGCCTCCATCCTTCACCTTAGGTGCTAATCAAAGGCCACCCAAAGAGGTAACAGCACACACACAATGTGGACATCCCGGTTCTATCTGAAGCCCCTTCAGAGCAAACTGCACCAGCTCCCACACATGCTACAGCTCTAAGCTCTTCAGTGAATAAATAGAGATAAGTTCATATTTTCAGCTGGGCGCTACACCTTCTGAAGTATAATAATAATAGGGTGATGATGAAATGTTGCATTAAAAACAAATTCTGTTTGATATGAAAAATGCATTTTCCCCTTGAGAGAAAATGTAATACTGTGGCCATAAATCTGCAGCTGTTGCTGAGTGAAAATAAGCAACTTCAGGTCAGGGAACTGCACAGAGGTGGAGGTGGTATAGATCATCTTATAATTTAGAGGCAATGGTTGCAAAGTGCTTAGATCGGATGGGGAGAATTATTTACAGCAAGGGCAGAGAATAATCTAATGATATGTGAGGTTCCACAGTTACATAAAAGAGAGAGATTACCCTTTGATCCAAATATCTGTGCCCTCTTATAGCCCGTGTTACAGACGTTGATCAACCAAGCCTTCTGCATTGCTGTCAGATAAAAAGAGATGAGAGTGATATTCTCTGTCCTGCTCAGAAACTTATGTATGGGAGTTGTGGAATTATTTGAATGATGGGACATAGGGCTGTAAAAAAATGGAGGCTGCAGTGATCACTGCTCCTTGGTGACTTCACCTTGGAGAATGAACGCAGTGAGTTCTGCCACACAAAACCACATTGACTGTAGAGCAAACAATTTTCATCCTGAAATAAGCAACTTCTCATGTGAGTACCAACATACAGATGTACTTTTCACTTATTGCATTATGGTTATTGTGTTCACAAAGTATTATTATTAGTCAAATGCTTTTCTTAAAGGGAACACTTTCCTACCACAAGTATAGCCAAAAAGTCATGTACAACAATCTGTGTAACAAAATCACGATCGACTCACTCCTCTCACTCATGAGAAACTTATATTTACATAACTGAGATCTAAACATTAAGCTTGAGGATCCTGCATGACAAAGAAGACGAAAGAAGCCACTTACATCTAAATCTGAGGATGTGACTCTACAGAACAAACATATTCTATCAGAGCAGGCTGTATTCGCTGATCATTCTAAAGATCCTGTTGTACTAAAAGCTGTTTCACTCCCAGAGTTTAGCCAATGCCATTCAAGCATTTTGGGGTTGAACAGCCTGGTGCTGGACCTCATACCTCTTTCTAAACAAACAGAAGGAGGCACCAAGTGAGGTGGAGGTTTTTAATGTAATTTTCCTCCATAGTAAATAACATCAGGTTTCCTGGGAGGTCTCACTTCTACTATATTGTTAGACTGAATAAACTAAACCCCTCAATCAGTCCATATTGTGGTTGATAATCTCTGAGATTTATGTGCTTTTAATTAAAACAACAAAGCTTTTCTGAAACTTGCTATTAATGTAGTAATGAGATTTTTATGATGACAGGCCAACGATTCAGTAGAACTAAATAGGAAATAGCTGGGTAGGGAGAGCCTTCCTTTGGAACACTCTCAGGATTTCCTAATTGTGTTGATTCAGATACTGCTCATATACAAAAAAAAGAGGAACACACTTAATTCTCAGTATGAAGATGGAGAGCTACTGAGGGATTTTTTTAAGGGAACTGCAGCCACAGAGAAAATTGCCATCGATAAAATGATATATGATCATTTATGCAGCAGAAATAACTAACAGAGCTGAGATGGCACAAAAGTGCAATGTTCATCTTACACAAAGCATTTTTCAATGAGACTATATGCAAATCATGTTTTGTGCTGTTGAAGATTCTGATTAAACTTATAATTTAGGTTTTAAATTGAACTTTTTTATTGGATTTTTCACAATAATCCTGCCTCATTTATATGAATAATTAAGTGCTGTAAAATAAGTGGTCAAAATAAATTCATAAATTCAATGATGATTTTTTTTTTTTAATTCTGGCAAATTCCTGCAGCATAAAAACTCTGAGCATCCTATGCCCAGATTTTACTGTGTTCCATACAGATGAGCCAAACAAATCTGTATGCAAGGATAGAATTCAAACAATGTACATCTTTAATGGTGCAAACTAATTATTTTTTTAAAAAGACATACAGATACATACATAAAATAAATAATAGAGTAAGAATGATAAAATCAGTCATAAAGGTGACTGTTGTCCTGCAGAATAGCTTGCTTTGATACTAAGGTATAAATGTTACATACGTTGGATTGTTATTTTAACCTTAATAATCTTTGCAATAAGAACAGATGAAGTAAGGACACATTAGCATCACTACTCCTGGATTTAGCACTGGTATCTCACTGGCTTACAAATTAATATCTGTCAGCTGAGCTCAATGAGGCAGCAACATTATAGCGCTAACCAGGGTGATGCCCTGCTTGAAAATCCAACAAGGTAAAGGAAAAGAAAGTAAAGCACACTGGACATGAACATTCATGAATGAAATCTGGGAGAGAAGCTCAATGATCTTACTCTTCAATTAAATTAAACCACTAGATTTTAAACATTTAAAGTTAAAATCCAAGATTCTCCAGACAGATAAAAATAAAATTATATGTAAACACAACACTAACATGTCAGACTGAAAGGGGGGAAAAAAAATTCCTGCTTTGTTTGTACATAATAAAGCATAATATAGTAATATCTCATATTCAAAGAACATGTCATTTGGAGGTTTAGTAGAGGATTAATAGCTGATAACATGTCATGCAAAATTTAACTGCTATGAATTTTTGAAGATTATAAATACAGACTCAGAGCATGCTAAAGATGGTCAACGTTTGTCTGCCACCCAGTAGCCCTTACAGCAATCTATAACAATTTATCACCCATTTATTATCCACAGGGAGTTGATCTAGTGGAGCAGCTTGAGAGAGAGGGAATGTAAAATAGACACTGCTGGAACCTCAGTGCTGGCTACTGTGTAATGACTGCATTACTGTCCAATCTCTAAGTATACAGAGATATCTCAGGTTTGCAGGAACACCTAGGAATAAACCTCTGACATAAATGAAGTTTGTCTGACACTTCAACTACTATCAGCAGCTACAAAGGACCTATTCAAAGTCCTGTAATGACTAAACTGAAGGGGCATCCATCTGACCACGGGTATGCCATGCTAGCAACAAATGAGAGCAATGCTTTTAGAGTCCCTTGGCTGAACTGAGATTGCAAAGTTGGTTCCCCTTTTTATGAGGCCTTGGAAAGAAAAAGTGTAGCACTGCAGTGCCTTAGACTTTTTTTATTATTTTAAGAAAATGTCTCCAAGTTAACTGCCTACCTAGAAATACTGAATTCATTTGGAGTAGTACAACTCCAGAAAAGCCCGTTAGCTTTGATGAAATCACTCCACTTTTATGCTGGCATACTTGAGGTCAAATTCTGAATGACTAATTTGGAAATTCCAGTTTTAAGGAATTCAATGTTTCTTTATATCCAGCAAAATCCTGCTTTACTCCCTACTGTACGCAGCATTTTCACAGATCTGGGTGACAAGAAATCTGTGAATTATGTTACGTAGGATTCCTAATGCTGTATGCCCTTTCTGTAGTAAGACATATTTAGCAGCTTGTTCATAACTTACTTACATTAGCAAAATGTAAATTGCTAAATCAAATTTTTAATAAATCTGTAATAAAATCACTATGGATCAGCTAGTGAAAGACATCCCAGAATGCAGAGGAGAGTTAGTAGGCTCAATGCCGTATCTCCTGTAAGATGTGAAATGTCTTTGGATTCCAACAATGTCAGCGTTTTCTATGAGGAGGCATACACTATGCAACTCAGTGTTGCATACTAATCAGTTTACCAACTCTGTAAAAACAAACCACTATTTGGAAGCAGCCCCTCATTCCACGGTGGAAAATCTGATTGTTCTGGACCATGGAGGCAGGTTTGGAATCAGTTGTCCAAACCAGTCAGCCAACCTTCTTGTCAGAATCAAATCCTGTTTGACCTCTTTTCCCTTTACAGAGAGAAAGCTACTCCTGCTTGCTGCTGCTCTTGCTCTAATCACTTGCTACTAAGAAGCCTGGGAAGATTTCCAGCAAATACAACTGACGTAAACACTCTCTTGGAGCTCTACCAGTGCTGCCAATGGAAGCAGGCACAGAGCAGAGCTAAGAGGAGGGGGGAAAAAGTATCCCAAACCAAAAGGAAGTTTTTCTTTTCCATTAACTGTATTAAGCCTCCTGGGTGACTTTGTGGAGTCACTACAGTAAGTTGTGAATGATGTAGGAAATGGAAATCCTCCCCCAGCCAGCTGAAAAAGAATTTAGAGACAGTGCTTTGAAATCATTTATATGCTCTGATGTTTGACGTAGTATTTAGCCATGTTAAAAACACAAAAGCCTGGCAACCACTGAGATAGCAGCTTTTTTACAAAAATGGGAAAAAAGTCTTTTTCAGCCCTGGATATGTGGAAGCAAAGTCTATGCTGCAGTCTGTAGGGGGAGTACACAAGTTCAAAATTTAATCTGCATTTGTACAAAACAAAATTGATAAGCAATGTATGTTTAATCTAAGACTAGATCAATATTTTTACCATTTGAGTTACACTATTTAAAGTTAATAAATGTAGAAAAGTTTATGTTTCATTTCATTTTTAATCTGATTATATTACATTTATTTTTTCTATGTAAACAAATGCTTTCTTTGAGATACAACAAATGGAGACAGTATAATTTAGGAATATGAAAAAAATCAGTATTTACAGACGGTATGTGTTTTCCTTAATTGCTCTAGTCTTTTATTCATAAAGATGCTGTTCAGTAAGCACACAACTGACTTTCTTTTGACTAAGAGACTTTTAATTTAAAACTTATTTCAAGCCTGCTTCAAGGTTTTCTCACTGAACTGTTTCAGAAGTTATGAGGATCAGAAACCTGTTATATAAACCTTAACAATTTCAAATAAACATGTTCTTTTCATTTTTAATTTGATTCAAAACATAAGAAAAGTGGGTTTATTTAAAAACATTATAATTCAACAAAAATACTAATAAAAGATGTATGAAAGAGATATTATGACTATGCAACATTATTAAAAATTAACCATGTCACAAGTTTAGTTTTGTCTGAATTCGTTCTAAGTGGAAACTGCTTACAAGTAAGCAAGCATTTTTGACTTAGGAGCCTTTTGCTCCTCAAATCAAAAACACAATACTCAATCTTTTCTGAAATACAAAGGGCAGACTGAAAGCCCTTTCCCTATTTAAATGAAAGAACAGTTTGCTATTGGTTCAAATATGGCAAGAGTTTTTAATGGTAGATAACTATTCAAAAACCTGGTCCTAAACCACTTAAGTTAACCTACTGTTTAATGATGCCAGAAAAGTTTTAGTTGACTTTGGGGTAAGGCTGATATTATGAATGAAGGCATATTTATACATATATTAATAGCTAACCCCTATATAGTTTTTATCTGTAAGAAGGACTAAGAATTAGACCCCAGTAATTATGTTACATTCTTTCATATGGAAGAGTTATTTAAAAAGAACAGACGTTCTGCTGTTTAGGTTCTTCTCTACCTAACAGGGCTTAAGCAGAAAAAATACATCTAAAACTATAAAGAACCCCAAATACTATATTCACAGAAACTATATCATTATCTAATGTCATCAGACAGTAAATACATTTCCACAGATCATTCTAACAATGGTCAAGACCACCATAAGAACTAGACGTGTGCTCAGCCCTAGCAGTAGCTGCCTTGACTGCTCCTACTACTTGCAGGGTGGAGTCTCACTTTCACTGGTAGCTTTGCTACTGACTTGACTGTGACCATGATTCCAATTGCCATCTATGAAGTCAAAACCATGGCTTAATAGCTGAAGGCTCACAGTCTAGTTTCTAAGATGTATAGTAAATACCGGAATTAAAACTGCACAAATTGACTGGCCTTCAGGTTATTCTTTCTATGGGAGACAAAATAAATTGCATCCAAAAATTCTGTCTTAGGAATATTTTTTAATTAATATTAGAGTTATTATTTGTATATTTTTTTAAATACAGCAAAGATTATTTTATTATTATTATTTGTTTGCCAGAAACTGGTAAATCTGAAATTAGTACTTTTCCCATGAGATTTGAGCTCCATCCATGTAGGTTCCACTTTAAAAAAAAGTCTCAAATTTCCGCCAGAAGATATTAAATAATATCCAGACTATTCAGATCAGCTATTTATTGTATTTGTATTTAGCAGGTCATAAATGAGATGAACTGAAAGGGCAGCTAGTGTTAAACTGGTTCTTGTATCAACTACCTAAAAATTTTTATTGTTTTCAACTGATATTACAGTTACGGAATTATTTCCTCTTCTCCTCCCTTGACCTTCTGCACATTGAAGTGCAATAATCTTTCAAATAACTGTAGGTACATATTAAAAAGACAAAGCTGCCCGACATTAGAAGAACTCAGTGGAGTTACATAAACAGTTTCAGAAGCCTTCCTTTCACAATCTCACAGTCATCAGAAATGCTTAGCTATAATAATTAAAAAATGTTTAATGAACATTTTGGTTGTATGGGACTTGGTGAAATGGGGCTATGTTCAAAATGACAGTGGATTACAGCAAGGTAAGCAAAATATTTGGAAAAATGTTCCCTAGGACCCCTAGGAAATCCACTGCAGTCCACGTGGTTTAAAAATGAGTGGCACTTATTCAAAATGTCATCTGTACAATCAAATTGCCTTAAACTCCGGATTAGCAGCTGATTCATTCATTGTAATTTCTATAAATGCCAGAAGCAGTTCATGATCTTTGATGTCCAAATATATTTTGTCATAGCAAATCCCAGTAAATAGCTAATATTTTATCTTCTATTTGATGGGGGGTTATTTTCATGTTAATGTACCTGATTTTAATCTCTATTAATTGCTCTAGTATCAATTCTTTAGTTAATAAAAGGGGCCATATTTCAGGAGTATATTTGGAAAAGTATTTATTTCTTCATTCTTTTCAAACTGCTTCCAGATTAAAAACCCTTGGAGTTAAAAGAATTCCTCTGGACCTCTACACAAAATCCCTCTTCTCAAGTTCTGAGCAAAATTATGAAGAATACATGTGTCAGGTAATATAACTACTATTATTGAGATATACTGGCACTTAAATGCATTCTGAATTTATGCCACATCTTTATTAAGAACTCAGAATTATGAAACAATACTTTAAATCTGCACTGTGCTGGTAGTGTGGATATTGGATCCAGACTGAATTTGCTTTCTGCTACAGGGAGCATTTCCAGCCATTCAGCAAGAGAACATGCTCTATGCAGCCATGAACTGATTTGGCCCAGAGCTACTGTGCCAGAGGAAAGTGAATGCAGCCTGTCAGCAAGAATCAGAATTACTTTAGGATGGAAAAACAAAAGATATCTCTTTTCCAGAGACCCCAGCTAAGTGAGATGAAATGGGGCAACATCTATTCAACATTTTAACTTTCTACAATGTTGACAGTTGTCTGAAAATGAGTAAGAATAATATGCACAACATGTTTACCTTCCTATCTCTCTCTAAGTGAAGAATCTCAGGTCCAGGTGTGACAAAATAAGTTAAATCTGCTGGCACTTGTATCTGAGGACAGAGGTCTGAAACTCAGATTAGCACTAGGTGTTCAGAGTTTGAGCATTGCTCCTGTTTCATTTCTCAGTAATATCAAGACATTTTATGAGCTGGTCAGGATTTAAGTGAATAAAAACAGGAACAAAGATTCCAAGCTGGCATTTAGTTTTCAAAAATTCAAGCAATTTTAACATTTTTTTTTCTGAATCTTAGAAACTTTGGCTCAGATGCCTCAAAAATAAAAAAGATATGTCCTGAGAAATTTACTGTGAAAAACGTTAACCACTTAAGAACTGCCTGCAACAGAAATTAGAGTCTCCCCCCAGAAAAATCATCTGAATTGTAACAACTGACAACAGCAACTGAATTGTAGAACTAGAAGGTGACTGTACAGAATCTAACTTCTTGTCTGAGACTGATCACAAGGTATTTGCAGCTTTACTTACTCACCAGCAATGGCAGAACCTTGGAGCACAGCACAGCATCCCCACAGGCAAGAACAACAACAACAACATTGTTGAATTCTGGCTACAGTTTACACCAACTGCTGCTCTTACAAAGCATCAGGCCAGAGACAAGCAGCAGTGTATGCTGCAACCACACAACCACCACCTGGCCAGGAAGGACATCGTTAACATTCTTTGATCTGAGTACAGTCACATGCAAATGTGACTCAAGACAAAGCATCTTTGTTCCTTTCTGTAAAACTAGTTTGCTCTCCTCTGATTATCATCTGAAATTGATTGAGCCTTTCCAAGAACACAAACCACACATAGCTCTACTTGAAAGCTATCATACCACACAAATCCCAAAAACATGAAGGATGGCTTAAATTGAAAGGTACTCCTAGAACTGGAAAATATCACTTACTCCAAAGACTTTTTTCTGGCAATTCAACAGAATCTGCTGTTGTTCGGAGGGTGTAGCACCAAAACACAAATTATCTCTGCTGAAAGGAGCTGATAAAGTCAGTGACGTTCAATTGTCTGTAACTGAAGAAAGGGAAGCCAGAAAAAGTGAGACAGACACACAGATATGTGGGCTTGTCAAGAAAAACAAGCAACTCATGCTTTATGTTGGATTTCTAATTCTTCAGTCCTTTCTGATAAATTATGACCCAAATGCTCTTATTTATCTTATTTGAGAATAAACTATATCTCTCACTGTATGAATCATCTTAGAAAAACTTTGGGAAAGCATTCTGGTTCATTTCAGCACTGACATCCATCTATACAGTCTAGTTTTAAAGCAGAAACTTTTCCAAACATTGTGCAGGGTATACAGAAGACACCTCTGAAACAATTCTGGTGAGAATATGCAATTGTTCATCAAAGAATGATTATTCTTACTGAGTTCTAGGCACAGTATAATCCTTTCCTGGAATGTATTATGAAAACAAATACAAATATTACATCTACATGTAAATAATATAGAAAAGCTTACGATTCAAGGAAACACCAAATACTGCAAGCATTCTGAAAAGAAACACAATTAATTTTGAAATTTGCCAGCATCTAGAAGAAAGGAATTTGTTCAGCCAGTTGTTGGCTGTTCTTTCAGATTTTTAATGAAATAATTTATTTGTTATTGATGACATGTGGACAGCTGTTATCCATACAATCCCTAACAGTTTCTCCCTACACTTCATTTACAACAAGCCCACATTCAATCTGTTGAATGCAGTAGAGCAACACCAACACATAGACCTTTCCTAGTTAGGTAATTACCGCATGGGGACACCTGCTGCAGGCGTACTAAAGTTGTTAAATTGAGGTGAGGTGAGCTAAAGGTGCTTCCAGATGACTCTTTCTAATGTGTACAGTTTCACCGTGACCCCATACAATAATTCTCCAATTCACAATACTGGCTGTTTGTGTTACAAGGACTAAGTTTTATAAAGCTCATCACAAGAAATTAAAAAACCAGTCTGGTTTAATGCACTCTCTCCACCACCCTTCTCCTTGTACTCTCTTCATGATGTGACAAACACGAAATACCCGACCTAGCTGTAGGACAGGATGTAAAGTGCTTGAGAGTAGATGGAAAACTTTCGGAGACAAATGCCCAGGCAACAACACTTCTGAACAGTGCATGCTAACATATGATTTGTATCATATAATTTGTACCTTTGATTTTTTTACTTGATACTCACTTTATTTGGACAGAAAGGATGAGGGCAACAAGCATCAGAACCAAAGGGGTAAAATGTGTGCTTTGCTTTACTATGCCAGTGAGAAAATACAGATAAATTAATCCTTGGGAATTATTTTCACCAAATTCCATGCTCCCTTATACAAGGATGATACCTAATATGACACTAGCGTGAGCCTTTTTACAAACAGGGATAATTCAACATGAAGCAACAACTCAAGATCTCGTTCCAGTCCCCCTTCACCCAACCTTCAGCCTGGTGCCCCAACTGCTTTTGCAAGCAAATGTGGAGAGGGCAACCAGCCTGGCATTTATAGGGTCATACTGTGTTCCTGCTGTAGCATTGCCGTAACTCCCAGGGCCCACGCAGCTCTTGCAGCATCACAGGCAGAGAATTCTTGGTATGGCTCTGGAAGTTTTGCTTAGCATACTGTACTTTTTAATCAGAGTTACTATTTAGTCCTTAGAAAATTAATTAAATTAAAAATGCCATGCTTGAATGTGTCGTGTATCAATTTTGAAGACTTAATTATAAGAGGGAATTAAGCTTTGATTAAGCTTTCCTTCTGAGAGCAGTAGCTGTCATTCCCCTTTGTCTTAAAATAAGAGAATCTTTCTGGCTCAGTCTACCAAATGTCACCATATTATTTATTCCTGACAACAGGGTCTAGAAGTCAGCCTTGTCTGAAAGCAAAAGCTGTAAGTACAATGGTCTTTTTCTGCATTCTGCACCCACAGAGAGCCACAGCCTTGCAGCGTCCCCCCAAAAAACTAGGAGAAAAGATCTGTGTGTTTTGTTGAGGGAAACTGATGTTTGAAAAGGAAACAGTTAGTTGTGTCAATGTAAGTGCCATAAATTTCTATTGTTTTTTGAGCTCTCAAGCTTGATAAAAGTGTGGGCAAGCTGCAGACCCTTGTACTTAAATTGATACAGAAAAATCTAAGAAAATGGAGTTACTGAAAAATAAATCAGGAAATTTCAGAATCAAAGCTCTGAAAAACAAAGCACTACTACCTGAACTAACCCTACCTAGAATGAGGGGTACAGGAACAGGGACGGACTGTCAAGAGCAACCCCAGATGTTACAACTTTTAATTTGCATTTTGAGAGGACACCTTGGAAATACTGAATGGCTTGAAATCCAGCAAATGTATGAACTCTATAGGTAGCCTGCTTCACCTATCTGATATATTCCCATAAGAGCAAAGAATATGTAGTGTTGCGACGGAGGGAAGACACAGTCGCTCAATATGAGTGATCAGCAGACTTCGTTTATTGTCCCTTACAGTCACCTTTTATGCCTTGTTATAATTAGCTCATACATATTACAAAAGTTAAGCTCATTATTGGTTAGTTGCCTAAATACCAAGCCCACCCCTAGTTTCTCTTCTGTAGTTTTCTGTTCCCACCTGCAACATTCTTTTCCCACCAAAATCTTCCTGTTATTGTGTAACAAGGACAGCCAAAGACAGTGTATTTTGCTTTACTTCAGATAAGCTGAGAGCGATGTGTATTTTTGTCCAGCCAGCTGGACTATGTCTATGTGAACTTTTTCAGCTAGCCAGTTATCCACAATGTAGAGTATAGTAGCAGACAATAAGTTCTCAGGCATTTAAATCTTTTGAAAGTGCTCAGCACTCGGCACCCAGTAACAAGAATTAATCTGCAGTAGGAATAGAGGTTCAGTTTGAACAGAGATGGAAAGCTACTTAACAAGAAAGGAAGCAATACCCATAGAATAGGATCACTTTCACGCAACGCACACGCCAGTTACTCTCTTGGACAGATTCTTATCACCTGAAGCTCTGCCAGGGATATACATTAACTTTAGTCTGGAAATAAGGTGCTACTTTTAATTCCAAAATCCTAAATAACAGCCTCCCCTGTGTTAAAGCAAACTAGATAGCCCTATAGTTTGGGAAAGGAAATGTAATCCGACTGATGCAAAACAGAAACAGTGAGAGCTTCTGTTATTATTTGTATTATTACAGCAATTAAAGGGCCCTACTACTGCATTTACAGAATGGAAATCAAGGCTTCATTTGTACAAACTTGTAGTGTTGCAGACAATACTTGCCTGAGAGAATAACAAGAAAGAAAAAGAAAAGAGAAAAAGCAAGCACCCTTCATTCCATAGAAAGTAGCAAAGGCAAGGAATTCACTGGTTTTATACCACCTAAATTCAAACTAATTGAAATGCCACAGTTCAGAATACAGAAGCTTGGAGCTTTTTGTATATTCAAGGTGAAGAGACTGGTACAGCTCTGTAGAAATACCACCCTTTTTCCACTGACTATTCAGGAAGCCTTAGGCAACAGCATGACTACTTTTTGTCTCATTAAATATCAGAAGTTAGGTAGGAAAAATGCTAGCCAGAGAGGTTAGAAGACTTGCCCAGGGTCAGAAGGTGTGATTCAGCAGAACAAAGCACCGAATCCAAAACTGGGAGTCCCAGATGACTTAGAATCATAGAATAGTAGAATAATTTAGGTAGGAAAAAGACTTGTGAGATTGTCAAATTCAAGTGTTAATTCAGGACTGCCATGTACACCATGATACCATGTCCTTAAGCACCACATCTATGCGTGTTTTGAACACTTCCAGGGATGGTGATTCCACTACCTCCCTGGGCAGCCTGTTCCAGTGTTTTACCACCTTTTCAGTGAAGACATTTTTCCTCCTACCCAATCTAACCCTCCCCTGGCACAACTCGAGGCTGTTTCCCCTTGTCCTGTCGCTCGTTACCTGGGAGAACAGACCGACCCCCCTGCCTACAGCCCCTGCCAGGGAGCTGCAGAGAGCGGTCAGGGCCCCCCCGAGCCTCCTCCTCTCCAGACCAGCCCCCCCAGTCCCCTCAGCCGCCCCCCATCAGCCTCGTGCCCCAGCCCCTGCCCCAGCCCCTGCCCGGCTCTGGACACGCTCCAGCCCCTCCACGTCCCCCTGGCAGTGAGGGGCCCAAAGCTGAACACAGGATTCGAGGGGCGGCCTCACCAGGGCCCAGCACAGGGGGACGGGCACTGCCCTGGCCCTGCTGGCCACACTGCTCCTGACACCAGCCAGGCTGCTGCTGGCCCCCGTGGCCACCTGGGCACAGGGCTGGCTCATGTACAGCCAACTTCCTTGGTCCCAAGTAATTTCTAACACTATTAGTGAGACTGAAGGTACATAAAACTGAATTTAGAAATATCCTTGCCTAAACGACCCCACGGGCAGTTTGGTAATACTAAGACATGCTGAGACTCCCAAGCATACAGCTCCTTCCTGAAAAACTCCCACAGGGAGCAACTGCAATGAAGCATTGCTCCTGCTAATTGCCCCCAGGAAAATGTAGAGTGCCTCAGAGCACAGACAGAGTTTCCATTCATTTTTGTGTTTATTTATTGTCATGCATAGACCCTTACAGCTCAGTTATACATACCACAGAGAGGTTACTCGCCAAGGAGGCAGGTCAGGTTGCTCAGGAAGGGAGCAAAGTGCCTATTAACTCTGTTATTTCTGCCTTTGCTTTTTTTCCCAAAGGAAACTCCATGGAAAGTGAGGAAAACAATGAGGTAACCCAAAGCATGCCATCTTTGAGGTACTTGGAATAGATGGTGGGCATCTGAAGGAATGAATTAACACTGTCTGTAATTGATGCTTGTATTAATAGTTTTAATTTCTCTTGCACTAGTTTTTCTTGGAGTAAGCATGGGGAAAGCTAACTGCAATCATACAGAGATTATGGAAACAGGAGGAAGAAGTTATAAACAAAAATAAACCACTAGTAGGTATCAAAAAGAGTCATTTAACACATCATTAACACATTAACACATATGCAACCTATCTAAACACTGAGTGTCCAGCCTTTTTGGACTATAATCTTCTCAGGGCATGGGCAAAGTCCCAAGCTGAATCTGTACGGGAACTACTACAGGACGTTCACCGTCTCATTGGAGCCCATAGGTCCACTGAAATATATATTAATAATACAATTTCAAGTTCACGCCAGAGTTCTAATTCTAGCAGTCACCAAAATGACAGGATGCTTCATCTAAAGCCAGTAATGCAAACCCATAAACCGATTTCACTCAATAAAACAATTGTGTAAAACTTCAGAGAAAGGTGACAGACAGTTCTCATTAATGGGTTTATACTCCACAGGTGTTTGCTTGTGACTAAAGGAGGAAATTACTAGGTGAAGGTCAGGATTGTATCTAACTGGGCCAGCAACCGCAAATGACCTGTAATACCTCCAGCCAAACATTTAATATTCTAGTCAGGTAGAGGAAACTATTATAGTATAGAAAGCTGAGGACAGAAATGGCTTTGCAATATTTATATTTAACAACCCCAAATAAAAAATTACATACAAAGTACAATACATAATTTCCAATTCTATGCATATATTCCCCAGAGCAGCCTACAATAACACAGGAATGCAGGATACGCCATATCAGAGCAGATGATTGTTCTATCAGATCCAGCGTCCTACCTGCATTTCAATGACAGGGGAAAGTATGCCTTGATGCAGTGTGTATTATAATTTTTCAAGGTTATTGTGTACTTCTGAATCCTTTTGAATGAGAAGTGCTATATAAACACTGATAAGTATTTTTACTATATATATATATACACAATTGTAGTTTAGTATTAAAGTGAGATAGGCCATGCAGTGCAGTGAGCTCTTGGAGCTGAGGAGCAAATAATTGTAAATTTTTTAGCAAATAAACTGGGTGGGAGAGCCATGAGTTCATTAAATCACTCTAAAAATGTGTTTATTTAGAAATATATTATTCCTGAATGCAGGCTTTGAGGCAAACTGATTTGAATACAGTGAGTCATGTTGGTTTTCAAAATAAATAAATAAGCAGGAAATTTAAGATAACCTCAGCCATATCTGTGTTCCCTTGGTCTTCTTGGGTAATTTCCAGCTTTCTTTGATTTTTGCACATTTTCAAGCAACATTTGGGTTCTTCAACACACTACAACATATACAGCACATGCACAGTTCAAACTCTCCACACCAAAATCAGCTCTGAGCCACAAGGCACAGCCTAGATGGTAGAAAGAGGTGTGAATTGTGCACTAGTTTACCCTCATTTCTGCTTTTGGCCTTACAATTGTAAATCTATACTAAACGCACTAAATGGAACGTTTTGAAATGCCAGTTGGAACGAGATGGAGCAAGTGGTTCACCTTCTTAATCCAGGTATTCTAGCATGCTGTCCACAGAAGCCATCACTATATGCCTCGGAAGAAGATAAAAGAAACCATTCTGTGTCAAAAATATAATAGAATGTTAAGGTCCCTAGGAAGTATGGATGTGTAAAAAAGCATAACCTCAACTTCTATAAGTTGTTCTGCTCACAGATGGCCGGGGGCTGGCAAAATCTTGAAGACAAAGTCCAAGGCAGATAATAGTACCTGTGCTCCCTGCTCTTTCACTTACATTTTCAGGAGTCACAGGCAAGTCTCTTACTCTGTGACTCGGTTTCCCCATCCATTCAAACAAGCCATGGAGTGTTTTGTTGAAGACATTTTTAATCATCGCATAGCCCATTTTATATAAACATTGCAACATTCCAACAAACATTGCTGTAGTTTCAAACCCTGGTTTCCTCTGTCTGCCTTGAAAGAAATGAAACAAAACCATCCACTTTTGAGAACTCAAAATTATTTCTCTCACTTTCTTGGCTTTTTCAAGGTACTACATTATTCATTCCAGTATTTATCCTTTCTGCTTTTCCTTTTTTATACTGTTCTTTTCTGACACTGTCCTTCGTTCCCTCCAGTCACATGGGACTCATGTTTATCAGGTTCTCACATACATATTTCAATCTTAATCAAACAGGCTTTACATGCTAAATAGATCCAAATTCCTACTACGAGCATAGTTTTGTCACACAGTTTGTGTGAAACTTTAGTGTAACACTGCTCTTATTTTAACCACGAACATTTCCATTCTCCAATTCTGACTGTTTGTTATCCTGGGGAATTATAATCTCTCCCATCAGTATCCTCCCCTCACAGTGTACTTCAGTCAATCATCTTCCAACCTTTGTATGAATGTGGTAAGTCACCATATTGCAGGTAGGCATTATGTATTCCACTGGTTCCAAATTATTTTTTCTTGCTGTCAGTGAGACCTTCACTCATGCGTTAAAGAGCTATGCAGAAACTAAGCCATAATAGCAAATGCAGACATGACTTTCAGATAACACGAATAAACTAACTGAAAATATCTAGTAGTTCTGACAAATTGATAACATAACCTATCTATCCTGTTCAAGGGATTGAACTTGAAATTACTTTATCCAACATTATAACTAACTTCAGGTTTCTTCATGCAGTCAGGCACATCACACCTATACTCTTTGCAGAAGACAATTTACTGCTAATTACAACACAATGATTAGTAGTCATAAACACAGTAGTAATAGGTTCAGAGTTCATTGACATTAGCTGGAATACATGTGACATACTTTCTAATTAAATTATCTGTATGGCCCAACGTGAATTAAATGTGATAAGCCATGTAAACAGGAAGCACATACTTGTGCAATGTTGCAAAAAAAACCAACCTCACCTTAAAATTCTCAAACAAAAGTACAAATACATCTTTGGCTGTAAGGAAAAAGTGAGGGCTGATTAGCCTTTGTGGGATGTTTGGTCACTAATAGGGTACTGTGACTCAAAGAAGCAGAGGTGGGTTTAGGGATCTTGGCCAGTTATGATTTTTCTCTCCTTTGAATGTCATTGCGCACTGCGAGGTGGCCATCTCCAGCATAGTGGGGTGGATTCCTGGTGACAGAACACATGACTTTTCAGGAGGTTGACATTTTGTTTATTAAAAAAGAAAACAGAATAAAAATCCCTTACTTTTCTTACCAAATGACAATTCGTGATAATGTTTATCCCTTGTGATTTGAACTCTGGATTTTCTAAAGGGATTTGCTTTAAACATACTCATAACTTTTTCTAGTTAAAGAAAACATTCTGGGAGACAGGAAAAGTATATACAATGTTTTATTGGCCTTTGTCTTAACCTTTCTTAGCTCTATTTTCCTAACTCTTTTTCATTCTGACTCTGCAGCACTTCACCTCCCACCATTCTTGTCTTCCTCCTCTTTACCTTGTACCCTAGTAATCTTTCATTTAACAAAAACCCCTTCATATAGGAATTTAAATAAAATGAGATACAGCAACTTTTTTCAGTCTTAATGTAAAATTGGCAGATTTATCACATGAAAAACATAACACTGGATGCCAGAAAGCCTCAGCTACATTCAAAGAACCATAGCTTCATAGTACTTGGCAATTAAAAAAAAGCAATGGCACTGCAACAACATATTAATCATCTGGTACATACTAGAGAATGAGAGGTGGATTTGAATTTTCAAAACCTAAGTATGGAATGACTTCCAACAAGTTCTCCTTTCAGTTAAACTCACCAAAAAATGTCCTATCTAGAGCTCAGGAAGGATATTGGTTTAGAGGTAAATGCTTTTTATGTTATTGTATCTCTGGTAAACTCTGCCAAACCAAAGATGTTTTAAATTTTCCTACATAACAATACATTACTAGCTTATTTCAGTCTTGTTCCCTAGTTCTAAAAAAGGCATTTTCTAATATTGTTGAGGAAAAGAATAAACAAATCCCATCTCTTACTCAAGAGATTAAAACTTTAACTTACTACATTTATATATTTTAAAACTATGAAACAGGTAACAGCCCCAGCTGCCTTTCACCCCCATTTGCCAAACATATGAAAAGAAACTTGGGTTGTTGGGGTTTTTTGGGGGTTGTTTTTTGTTTGTTTGTTTTTTTTTTTTAATTTAACCTTTTATCCTACAGCGTGTAAGGGTGATATGGCTGTAGTACACAAGAAATCAGCCTGAGGTTTGCAAAGCAGTTTAGGAATTTAGAATAAACACTTACAAATTTGTCTGTATTTGTCTGGGCCAGTTATGGAAGTCTCAGCTATCTATCAACAGTCCTAGTTTGAAGATATGCCACCTTAAGTTGGGAATCTTTACTAAAACTTTTCTTCATTTTGGTTTCCCTGCAGGGTAGCATTATAATTTTTCAAATTTTGAATTGTAATTTGAATTTGAATTTTTAATTTTTCATTTTGATTACAAATGGTACTCACTGAACACCAATCTGCAGAGTTTTCATTTAGCCTGGGAACACTAGGACAGGGGTATTTCAGCAGAAGATAATTTCTGCAAGATACGATGTTACCGTAGACAGTTCTCCCAGTAGAAACACAGTAGCTCCACGTCAGCTTGACATGGGAAAGCACTCACATGATGGGAAACAGGCTTTGCTATAGAAAGCTTACAAAATGGAGAAAGGCTAGGAGGAAAACAAATTGCAGAAGATCAGAGAACTTGGTTATCCTGCTAGGAGAGAAGGGAACAAAATTCAGATCTGTTGTCTCACAGTCCAGTTAATTTTCTAGAACCAACTTTTAGTCTATTTAGCTTAATATTTGATGTGCCCTAGCAGTTACTCTTCTCACATGTTTCTGTGTTTGGCTGTTTTCCTTTGTACCCTCCTCCCATGAGGAATATATGAAGCCAGCGACGTCTTTAAACATTATGCCTCCATATGGCTGAACACAGCCTAAACATTTTGGGTGCTGTCATAAATAAAAATAATTATTTAAGTCTTACTGATTCACAGATTAAAGTTCCTGTTGTACAGGGGTCTGGACAGATTGCACTTTTCATGGAATAAATCTGTTTGAGTCTTTGCCCTTTAGGGTCCTTTTTGTTTATCAGCACCATTTAGCAATTTCTCAGCTTTTAATACTCTGTTGTTCAGCCATGCATGACATGCTTCCAATGGTAAGTTAGCATAACAGCACATGTTTTGCCTGCTCATTTGGATTGTAAATATCTGTATTGCTTGCTATCAACAGCTTTGTGAGTCTGTATGAGGCTGCATATACAGATCTGTATATATAAAGACACTATATATAGAACTAGACACCACATTTATGATTAAATGTATTTAAATAAACATTAGGCAAAACCAATCCATAAAGCATAAGGAATAGTATAATTTGCAGGAATGGGAAAGTCTTGAAATGGAAAGATTCAGGATGTTTGTGGTTAAGATACCCACATTAAAACATTAACTTTCATCCACAGTGGCAGAAGCTGGCAGATGTGATTTTGCTTGTGCTAACTCAATAAACACAGGTCAAACCCCGTTAATAAATCGGCCATCACTAAGTGTCAAGCAGTTCTGTTGCTCAGAAAGAAGGAGAGAGGTGAAGAACCACATTTATGCTTACCTGTCACTCAAACACGTATCCCTGCCTGTCATCCTCAGAACGCAGGGGAAAAAAGGGTTTCTTTCCTCTTTTGCTCTCACCCAGGAAGAGACTTAAGATCATTCCCTGTTGCTCACATTGCAACAGGACTGATCTGGCCCATCTCTTGTGGGATGCAGCTTGTTCAAAACACTTTGGCCACAGAGTGCCCAGGCAGCAAACTCCTCAGGCAGCATGGGGGCCTTGCACCCTTACATGAGGGCCTCCAGCAGCAACCAAATTACTATTGACAATTACTATCACAAGTAGTGATAATTTTATCTGAAATGGCTTCTTAAAACATGTAATTGGGCTAATATTTAAATCAACAACTTATTACCCAGCTCTCTGACGCCTAGTACCTATCTCCCAAAGTGGATAAGTAACAGTATTGATACAGAGGAGACCAACTGATCCACCTTTTCCAAGGTACGTTTTTTCTTATGTGACTATGCTGACTTCTGGGAATAGCAATTAGTGCAGGATCTGTGGCGACTTTTGCTGGCTTCTCAATCATACTTGCTCATTATTACTTTTTGTTTTTCCTTGACTGAAGTGATGTATGATGGAATTTTTCATAGTTAAATATGGAAACGGTGTGACCCTGACCTCACTTGTAAGATTCCAATCCAGTCCCTTTCCTCCTGATTTACTGGGAATGGAATCAGACTCACATACTGGGTACCTGCTGATCACCACTCTACTGACAGCTAAGTCATGGTATGGTGGAAGTATATGCTGACTTCTGTGTTTATAGAGGACACAAGCTG